>NW_024087641.1:7500-100994 GCF_009730915.1 Dioscorea cayenensis subsp. rotundata
AAAATATTAAGCGAGTGAAATTCCGATACTACCCTTATTTAAATAATATTTTTTTTATCTTTTTTTATTTTAAAAACCCTAGAGCAAAACTCTTTTATTTTTCTTTTTTTTTTCTAAAACTCTAGGGTAAGAGAGATCACTCATTAGATTTGTTATATATATTTTTTTACTTTTTAAATTTTTTTTTGTTAAATTTTTATATTTTTAGAACTAGATTTTAGCTTTTTGTATGATTTTAATGGATTCATTTGATGTTACAAGGGTTTGGTGATAAGTTTTAACTTTTTTTATATTTATTTTTTAAATTTTATTAACTAGAGTAATCAAGGGCAAAATTGAGAATGCATATAACTTTATATAGAAACCTATTTATACCAAACCAAAAAATTAACTTTACATGCATTTCAATTATATTTTTATTATGCATACCAAACATTGTTTTGTTACTTTACAAGGAAAGTAATTGCAAAAAAAAACTTTATAATAAAAGATTTTGTAAAGAAACTCTTTCACTGAATTTTTCTTATAATGCAACTTTGGGAAGAGAGAAAATCCTATTCATCTATTGGCTCCTAGTATAGTGCGTGATAAACAATATCCTAGGAGCAAGGTTTTGAATTCTTACATATCTACTCATTTTGTGGTGGGATACTAATGGACTACTAAATAGTTTCTCTTTTCTTTTTCTTTTTTTAAAGTTAAATCTCCTCTTTCTTTTTTCTATTCTTTTTGATTTTTTTTTCTGGTTTAGGATTTTTTTTTGTTTCCTATTGATAAATGTTCACATGAACTTTGATTTGGGAGGGAATTTTTTTTAATTTTAAAAATTTCCTTTTCCGGATTCAGAATTTGAATTTTCTTCTAACTTTTTTTCCCAAATTTTTTGATTGATTGATATTTTTAGCTTTTTTTACTTGATTATTATTATTATTATTATTATTATTATTATTATTTTTATAAAATGATTTCAGATTTCCTCAAATATTTGATTTAATTAGTATCTTAGCCCCAATCAAATCCAATGATTCCAATCCGAACAAAAAAGAATCAGTTTTGAATTTTTTTCAAAAAAATAAAAAATAAATATTTTACTATTTAGAAAAGACAAATAATAACATGTTACTTTTTTTATACAACCCTAGGGGCATTTTCGTACACATATTTTGAAATTTCAAACCTTAATAGATATAAATACACCGCCGAGAAACCAAGACACAAAAGTTTCAACAACAGCTCCTTCTTCTTCTTCCGCGCCAGGTCACAATGTCTTCCTCTCACCTTGTCGAATCCATCAAACCCTTCTCCCTTTCCTCTCTGCTCGTCTCTGCGACCACGCCTCGATGTCTTGCTGAGAAATCGACCATGAATCGCATCCTTCAATCCAGTCGCTCTTTTCGGAAGCCATTGATGGCTGCCTTGCTGTTTTCTTGCCTGTTTCTTGCACTCCCCTTTGGTTCCTTTGCTGCATCTGGTGGTAGGATGGGTGGGAGCTTTTTCCCCCTTCCTCCTCCTCTTCCTTCTTCTCCTATTCCTTCTTCACTGGATTGTTCTTGTTCTTATCATTCCTGTTCTTCCCGTTCATGGAATCATTGCTGTTCTTGCTCTCGATCACGGAGTCGATCCTGTTCTTCCTCTCCTGAAACATCTAAACCACGGGATTCCTCTCGTGAAACTTCTAAGCCATTAGATTTCGATTGGGCATTATTGGTAGTGCCCCTAATTGCAGCTGTTGCTCTTGTTGCTGGTATTTTCATCAAGGAGAGGCGGGATAGTATGATTCACGTTCATAAGATTCAGGTTTATCTTCAAAACTTTGATTTCTTTTTTTGTTCTTTTCCAATCATTTGTTTTTGCTTTGGTTTTATCTTTCTTGGTTGATGTGGTCTGCAACTTTATTTATAATTTTTTTTGTTGCCATTGCCTGAATCCTAATTTAGGGTTTTTCTTTGTTTTTGTTTTTGTTTTGTTTTTGTTTTGGTTTTTATATTGTACCAAATGTTCCTTTTGCTGTTGAAGTCAGATAATGTCATCTGTAATGCTTGTGTTGTTAACAACTGTCTATATTTGAATTATCTCATTTTTTTTTTGTTGAAGTTAGATAATGTCATCTGTAACCTTGTGTTGTTAACAACAGTTTATATTTGAATTATCTAATTTTTTGTCACTTTATTAGGTTGGTTTATTTTGTCCGGCACGATCAATTCGAAGGAAGCTCAACCTGATTGCTGAAACTGCTGACACATCTAATAAAATTGGCTTGAAAACCATCTTGACGGGTAAAGCTCAAAATGAATTTAATTTTTTGTCATTTCTTTTCATGGCTCACAGTCTTTAATGTTCTATTGATCAATCATTTTCAAGAAGTTTTGCTCTTTGCTCGTTGATAGCAGTTTTTAGAGTTCTTTTTAACGTATTTATATTTACTTACTCAGTTGCTTCTTATCTGCATTGGCCACTCTTTCTGTTTCTGTTTAATTAGATTTATATGTATTGCTTATTTTCTCTTGCCCTTTAAAATCGTATGTTAATTGTAAAATTTCTCTAAGTTTTCTTTTGATTACGTTGCATGTTGTTATGGTGGGTCCTTGGAATCTTTGACATGAATTTTTCCATTCTAAGGCACAAAGCAACCTTATCTTCTTTCATATTTGCTTCAATCTGCATTCCAAAGAATTGCCTCATTGTAAATTTGATGAGCTCATCAGAATTTTGGCTACACAACCATGTTTGCCTATTGTGTTCCGTACAGGTACCAAAACTTGCTAATATGACTATTTTAAGTATAAAAGTTGGTTTGGTGATCAAGCCAAGGGATAATGTTTCATAATTCATATAAGTGATATTAGTTAGCAAGGGTGATATCAATCTTTGGACAGCATGGTTGATGAATTTATATAACTGTGTATTTGGTCCTAGAATCTGAAAAATAATAGATGAGTTTTGGTATGCACAACATGTAGAAGTTAAAGATAGACATGTAACAAAGCAATAATGCGTTAGCAACTCCAAGCCTGGGACAGAGCTGTGCAGTTGACCACACTAAGATTGATTTTACCTCTTCATGTGAAGTGTTCGAATGTCCGTCTGGTCATTAGGGTACAACTAACCCATCAGTGGGAGATCTTCTTCCCTATCACTTTTTGGCAATAGGGAATATTTGCTCAACTATCACCCAAATATGAGAATTACGGAAGCAAAAAGATAGAGATGAAGTTAGTTGATTCTTCAACCAAAAATTGACCGCTAGGTTTTTTCTCGAGCATGAAGATGAAGATATATTGAATGGAAAGAAAGTGTTAATGTATTATACATAGTTGGATCTAACGAAGAGAAATACATCCTTAAGATTGTGAGTCAATGGCTAGGAAAGTAGCTGTTCAAATGAGGAGCGATATATATATAGAGAATAGGATGGCGAGGGAAAAGGTCTAGAACTACCTGCCACACTGCAATGGGTGTGTCCAAGGGCGCAAGTGTGCTCAGACATGTGTGGGGTGAAAGTAAAATGTGCCTGACTTGGCTCCTGAATAAAATGAGACAGAGGCTCGGTATATATATATATATATATATATATTGGTGTAATCTTTTCTCACCAGTCATTGCGGGACTAATCACTCAATGCAATGCATGGTTGCTTGGTTAGTTTGTTAAAGTTTGTGCTGAGCCTTTACCCTACTTCTAACATTTGTAGCACCATTTTTTCAAAATAAAAAAATCAGTATAAAATTATCTATTTATGGCAATTCAATTGGTTAAAAATTAACTTTTACAAGGCCACAGAAGCTTGAAAGCAATTGCTGCAAAATGAGAGTTATCTTTTTTTTTTTCTCAGTAGTTTGTGGTGTTATCTTGGAGGTCTTTTGGTTTTTCTATTGGTCAGTCATTGGAAGCCAAAATATCAAAGAAGGGATAATAATTGTCTTGATCATATTTTAAACATTACAAGTAGCATGTGGTCTGCTGTGGGATATCTTTAAACCCATAAGGCTATGTGTATATTTCTGAATTGGGTTTGATTTAGTAATTTAGGCCTAGGAAATTATGACAAAAGTGGGTCTTCTACTGCAATATAAAGTGAATTGGTTGGTTGGATGAAATACTCTTCCTTCTTGTTTGAGGTTCATGAAACCAAAAATAACTCTCTAAAGATCATTTTGAACTTGAAAGCATAATTTAATAAGAAAGATGGTTGGGCTAAGACAATGAACTCTCATCTTCTTCATAGCACCTACTATAATCAACAAGATATTTTCATAACACAAACCCTATGCTTTATGAATTCTGAGTAAAACCTAGTAAGGAATAAGAAATTAGATTAATTAAAGGTTGGTCCATCTGGGTTGTGTGCTGAGAATGTGAGTGGGTGAGATCGCTTGTGTAGGGTTTGCTTGAGGATGGGAATCCTTATTAAAGCTACATAAAACAGAATTCATTTAGCTTTTAGAAAAGATTCATCTCTCCTTTGTAGAGATTTCAAGCCTTATCCAAGTAAAGGTTGATAACAAATAAACTTGAGAAGAAAATGAAGTGATATGTTGAGTCTTGGCACAACTTTTCAATATGGCCTGATTTTATTATTATCATTCAACACATGCATGCTCTTCCAAGATGTCCTTTTCAACGAATTTCATGAGATGTCCTTTCTCTCTTTCTTTCCTTTTCTTGTTCCTGTTTTCACTATGCTCATCTTATATAGTTGATGGTTTGATAATGTAGTAAATAATATTCTTAATTTTTCATAAATTTTCTTTTTTGCATCATGTACTGCATACGCTGGCAGAGATTCATATTTGGTTGTTTTATTTCTGGATTTCTAATCCCTGCACTATTTCATATTTCTATTTTATGACACATTTTTTCTTTACCATGTGGCAGAGAGTTCTATGGTTTTACTCCGACTATTGGATTACTGCATTTATGCTCACTCATCTGTAAGCAATTTTCCATATCGTTTAATATGTTAATTTAAATATGATGATTTATATCATTATGTTATTTTTGCATCTGTTTATATGACTATTGGCAAGAATATATACATCATTTCCATTCTTAAAAACAGCTTTAAACTTATTGTTGACTTTATTAAAGTTTTATTGGTAGAATATAAGTCATTATGCTCATGATCGACTCTAGTCTGCATTTTTCATTGACTTCATATTATTTAGTTTTAGAGGTCTTTTCATTAGAATAGCAATCCTGAGATGCATTTATTATATTAATGATTCACCTGACTTTTCTCCGAATTTATTAGCAACAAATGACTGGATTCTAGCTTGATAGTCACATTTAATTGTAGTGTGCCAGGTTCAGAACCATAGTTCAATGGACTTGGCTTAATGGGTTAGGACACTAAACTAGTTGTTGTTATATGACCAAGAGTTGAAGAGAGTTGTCATGGCTTTTGTTTTGTTAGCAACACCTTCAATGAGATTTTAAAATCTTAATAATCTGGAAAGTATTAGATTATCAATTTGTGTATTGTTCTGGCACATCGAAAATTATAGCTGGAAAGAACATATATTTGACATGTCCTTTTTTCACTAGTTTTCCTCTTCCCTCAACGGAGTGTGGGGTGTGATGAGTTTAAGGTTTTGGGTATGACCTTGATAGAGTTTTGCCTGGGGATTTGTGAAGGGAGAAAACCATCAATTATAGGCCCAATTATTTTTATCGAATTGTTGTTAGAGGCTTTTGTATGACTGATAAATCATTGGTCAGGTAGTCACTAAACCTATAATCTCCTGCCTGGATTACCATGCAGGAGACTAGGCAAGAATTAGCCAAATCATGTCCTCCCCTAATGCAAGGAAGTTGATTAGTTCTGATGACCTTGTTTGCCCCAAGTCAACTCCATAAAATCTATTGTCTAATCAAAACAAACTCCAATCTGTTATTTAACATTACAGTCCGAGCAAGTGAACCCAAGTTAGCTAACCACACCAGCACACCCTAAACCAGAGCACAACAGACTGGTCATATATTTGTTGGGTTAGACCCACAATGTCATGCAAGGCCTTTACAAGTGTAGAAATGAACCATGAGGGACAAGTCTAAGTTTAACTCCAAGTAAAACACAAGTTGCGGTAATTTAAACTTTAGCAAATGCAAATGTTTTGAAGCCTGGTCAGAATTTCAATAAGTCCACGCATAGAATCTAACAAGCTTGGCTAATGAGAATGTTTCTCCAAAAACCTCCAAGCTATCTAAGCGTTGTCATTTGGAAAAGGGTTAAAAGAATATAACGAGCTTGGTGACCTAATAGGTCTTTCAACCACTTAACTAATTAATCTTGCATGTAATTTAAAATAGCTTGTAATAACATAGAGATTTCGTAGTCTGGAATGGCATCTTTCAAAGAACTTTTGATACAAATATTTCTTCACAACTACTTCAAGAATAGAGCTTAACATATTAAAATATCATAATTTTATATTTATAGTGAAAATAGTATGTAGACCAGCAAATGTATTATTGCCACATTCTTACCCTTGCGTCACAAGCGAAAATATTAAAATTTATTGCAACAAATTGTTAAAATTACCACAATCTTACCTTGGTGTCTAGGTCAGAATATTAGAAACCATTATTTGGTTATGGATAAGTTAGTATTGAAATTAATTTCATAACAGAGACATGCCAACATGGCCAATGATAATCCTCAGTGGCAAAGACCGTAATGAAGACATATTCGAAGTCCAAGTAGTAAATTTAATACGAATTCAATATCAAGAGTATTTTCGAACAAAACAATCCTAGTTATTTATCAGGTTGGAAGAACAAATAAATAATTGTTGCGCGAAAAGCAGTAGTAGAACAACTTATATTTCAAAGAGAAATTTTTAAAAGACCAAAATAAATAAATAAATTTTAGAATCAACCCATAACATGTTTTGTTGCGATATAGCTCTATTTTGAGCCATGTTACATAAAGCCAGTGTTTCAACCAGCTGGCTTTAGCCACTTCACATTAGTGGTGAGGTGGATATTGAAGTTGGCTTTTGGAATTCTGGTTTTCTTTTAATTTAATTTATGCTTAGAGCGTCTCCTTTAATTGCCAAAGCCAGCATATAAAGATTGTGGTGCTAGCCTTGAGTTTTTTTAAAATAATAACCATCAATAATCCCAAATGAATCCAGGAGATTCTTATGAGGATCTAGGTCTTTTATCAAACAACTCCATAGACGGTAGAGTTATTAAACATAGGATTGAAAGGATTGAAAGTTGAAAGAGCTTTAATTGATTAAGCTTCTTTGTTTGATAAATTAATTTCTTCTTCTTTGTGGACTACTTAGTGGATACTTTGGTCATCTGTAGCTTTGTTCTTGTTCTTCGTGTTAGTTAATTATTTTTTCCTATGAGAAAGAAATAACAAAAAAAAAGAAAGTTCATTACTTTCCATGACATAAACATTGCCATACCCATAATGGTAGCAACTCTTTGCCTTCCCTTAGACACGCACAACCATAAATTGGTTATGGATGCATTGACTAATATGGAAATTGAGAGCAAAGGGCTTTCTTTCCTTGTTTAAAAATATCTCGTCTAAAATTGGATCACTTATCAATAAGACGTATTAGAGTAAATAATAGTCTTGAATTGGTTCAGTTAGTAAGTATGGACAAGAATGTGTAGTTTTGGTTCTCTTTTGCTATAGCTTTTGGATCATGGATTGTGTTTGGGTTGCATCTAATAGATTTGAGTGGTGTTTGACATAAGTATTGTTTCTGCTACCTATTATGGCTTTCCTGTAGATGCATTATTTCATTTTTTAAGGTGGTTACTATTTTTTCATGATGGCAACAACTGAGTGATATTCGAAGAATTGGGAGATTATGGGCATCATATTTGGTCTTCCTACGATTGACCTCTTACTATTTCTTCATTGTAGGTGGATTCTAAGCGAACTAACGAGGGTGCAGAGATATCTTTCAGTAAACATTCAATTGAGGAACGAGTGAAATTGAATGAAGAGACTCTTGTTAATTTCAATAACTTCAAAAAACATATACTTCTCAATGAAACAACAAATGGCAAAAAAACAAATGATCTGAAAGAGTACACAGTGGTATGTTTGCTTACACAAACTTTAATTTAAAATGCATATAATATTGTTGCGTCTTTTAGTTCAATTGTTCTTTACTTGCTGAAGAGAGTACCCTGGCAATTGATCATTTAGTAACAATGCTTGTTAGTAACTTTGCATGGTGGTAATTTAATGAAACACTTGGCAGGAATTAGGTATGAATGTTTGCGTTTAGTTTGTATTATTATTATTATTATTATTTCTTTTTGGTTATTGCTGTTAGTCTATAGAAGGTTCTTTTTATCATATGTTTGCCAAACAATCATCTTTCATGTGGGTTTTTTTCTGAAACGTGGTCAACATAGTATATAGACTTATTTTTATCTTGGTTCTTGTTTCCTCATTAATTTTGTATTTCAAATCATATTCCAAGTGGTAAGCATTTCGCTCAAGATAATGAAATAAGTAAAACTTGAAAGCATCAGGACTACAATGAATATTTTCAAAGTAGAAATGAACATTACTAGGAACCAAATATCACTGTAAATGCCAAGAACCTCAAGAAGAGAATTTCTCAGCAAGAAATGAAATGGTCCAACAAACAAGTTCATAATGGTGTGTTTGTCTACCTAGCACTTGACCGAAAGTGAATATAATTCTTTCCTTTACGTATTAGTTGAGTTTTCATTTGTTTTTCCCGAAGAGATAATCATAATCCTCAGTGACAGTTGATCATTTAGTAACTAAAAATTTATTGTTAGTAAATTTATTTACTACTAGACAGATGAAGTTCTCACAAAAAATCACTGGCATGTTTGCATGTAGTCTAGCAAGTTTATTTTCATCAACGTAGATTTACAAAGTGCAAACTATGATGCTAAACTTATATAGGTTGTTGTCAACATAATATCATGCACAACCTTATTTTGTCTCCCTTATATTGGTCTACTCATTGTGAAATAATGTGATGCCTTAGTAAAATTTCAATTACCGAAGTAAAATTTGAATCTGAAGGTGTATGCAATGGTTAGGTTTTGTGCCCAATCTAGTGTGTTAAATAGAGTTAAAAATGTTTTTTTCCCTAAAAATTCTCAAACAAAATATATATTAGGTATAAGCTACTTTCAGATACAGATAATAGGTTATTTCTACACTAATAGTCAAGCACCCTCCCTTTTGCTTATGCTTATCTAGATATTCATTTTTTTTTTCATCAAACATCTGATTAGCTCCTACATATTTTCAACTTATATTGAAAATGCATATCAATTTCCTTCTCGAGAAACACACTATCACTGAAATATCAAAAGTAAAAGATAGGCTCAATGGACAGTAAAAGGGAAACACAGGCATCTAGAAAATCTAAGAGCTTATTTAGTTAAAGTGATGATTAATGATGGTATTTGGAACGTGTTCAAATTAACTGTCACTCATTTACTATGGGATGTTTTTATTAAAAAAAAATTGAAAATGAGTGTGCTTACTAAGTAATTTTATGAAAGGGATGTAGTTCACCAGAGATCATGATGAGATATATGACCTTGATTAAATTAGATAGCCTATATTAATGCTTGAATCTAACAACATGATAGCTTTGTGTTTAATGGATAATTTCTCAGTTCTCTACGTATTGATGGCACATCTTATTTTTCGTTATTTTGCAATTATTTGTAGGTAACAATTCTGGTAGTTGTCGTGGGATCTTGGAAGCTACCTGTTCTCAACAATATCTTCGACTTGGAAGACGCCTTAAACAAGTTGTCTGCTATTCCAATCAGCCAAACTCTGGTATTACCGATATATACATATATGTATATAACAATGAATGAAGGATATATTATGCATTTAAAGGGGATACAATTGTGTTTGATACCTAATTTGTTGATTCTAATTCTTGTTCATTTCAGGCTGCTGAGGTAATATGGACTCCCCAAAGTGAGAATGACACACTATCGGAG
Organism: Dioscorea cayenensis subsp. rotundata; assembly: GCF_009730915.1. Taxonomy (NCBI): domain Eukaryota; kingdom Viridiplantae; phylum Streptophyta; class Magnoliopsida; order Dioscoreales; family Dioscoreaceae; genus Dioscorea; species Dioscorea cayenensis. Next base: position 17,482 of record NW_024087641.1, read on the forward strand.
TTAGAATTGCTCAAGAACTATCGACTTTTGAAACCTCTAGAGAAGGGATACACAGTGCTGACAAAAGATGGCCCCATTTTAACATACAATTAGTCTTTAATCCTGATTAAGAACAGAAAATGATTTAAGTAAATATCTAGATTTTTTCTTTTTGAGTTACAGTCTGCAAACACAGTAAACTTCAAAACATATTTTTGTTCATATTGTATCTGAATTTTTGTTTTTCTGTTAAGCTTAGTTTTGTCATTTGTACTCAGATTCTTATAACCTTGGTACATTTAATTGGATTGATGGATGCCTCCTTCTCGGAGATAATCCTGATTGCATCTTCTTCCAAGAAATCAAGCAGTCGGCTCTCAGTCCCCGCTCATCATCCTCCATTCTCAGCGCCGGTCCTCTCTCTCCCTCTCCTTCTCCCTCTCTCCCAAGCTCTCTGACAGAGCGAACCATATAGACCACGGTGAGAAGAAGCCGTTGGAGAGAGTGAGTGAGAGAGAGGCTATAAAAAAAGAGTATCATAACATTGGGTACTTATTTTGTTTTATTTATTTTTTATTTATTTTTTGTGTTTTAATTTGAATTTTAGATTTGAAATAAATGGAAAATGTATAGCATGATCAGTTTTATATTTTTAAATATAAATAGCATGATTTAATTAGAGATGGTCACTGTCAAAATCTGTTTTGACTATGCGCTATTAATTCCACTATGATTATTGATCAATAATGAAATAATTCCTTCATAGTAATAGGGACATAATTCAACTGTGGATATAGTAAGTCTCACTTGAGCTGTTTTAATGGTGGTCTTTTCCTTTTCCCTTTCATTTGTAGTATGGGAAAGGAGTGGATTCTAGGGGTAGTACTCATTGAGTAATCAATTAAGTAATCAAATTGTATTAATTATTAATTCTTAAATTGATCATTTTGCAGAGCCTTAAAAAAGCGTTTCTCTTTATAAATTATATTGGAATACAATAATGAACGAGAAAATACAATAATGAATAATAATCATTTGATTAAAGAATGAATGATTATCATAGTTATATTCCAAGATTTAAATCTACACATAACATAATAGGAAAAATTGTCACGTCTCAGATTTGGTTGAGCCGAATCTGATGTGGAACAAAAAATTGTAGTCTCGCATGGAGGTTGAGCAAACCTAGTAAGACTGCAAGACTTTTGAACCCGACTCCTAGCAAAAAGATATAACAACTAACAAGGTCAAGATTAAAAACTTCAAAGAATACAACATAGTCTAGAGATATGAAAGTCAAGTACACAAAAATACAAATACAAGTTTTCAAGTTCAAAATAGATGCCTAACAACTCAAAGCTACAACACAACAGGACCTCGCCAAGCTACTACTCCTGATATAAAAAAGAAGTACATCAACTTTATGAGCTCATTAATCTAATATGTCTCGAAGTCAAATAAGCGGAATAATCATAAATAAAACAAGGGTTTATTAGAATTTTAAATGATAGCCAAGGTAGATAATATATCATTATCCAAGATATTATGATTTGAGGAATATCACAATTAAAGTGCAAAACAAAAAACATAACATATATTCAAGTAAGAGTGTATCTCTCCAAATCATAGTTATTTTCCAATTAGTCTAAACCCGAAAATTCGAAGTGTATTTCAAAAATATATTGAGTTTTCAAAATAATTTAAGTCTCTAAGTTTACTATAGATATTAGAGGTTATTTTTTATCCTCGGTGACTCGAGACAGAAATATCAAAGGTCATTTATTTACTCTCGGTGATCCGAGACTAAATAACAGAGGTTATTTTTTCATCTCTGTAACATGAGATTGAATATCAGAGGATATTATAATTTCACCTGTGAACCATTAGGAAACTATAGGCTCATTTTTCAGAAATTCTTGAATACAAAGTCAGTGTTTGACCCATTGACAAAGCATAGCTTATTCGGAGACAAAAATATTCAAAAATAAAAGTAGAACCAAAGTCTGGAAATATCCAAAAGCTTTCAAAGTTTTCATGCATGCAGAAAATACTTAAATATCCAACTTAATAATATATAACCAATAATCCTTATTATAACAAAATAATAAGGTATATTAAGTATATACTTGATAGCTAGAGAAAGAAATCAACAAATAAATAGTCAAGTAATTAAGGGAGAATTACTTCATGGAATTATCATATAAATATATTGTTAGATAAATAATTATCCAACAAAGGTAGCGATTATATAAATAATGATAAGTCAAATAATAATCAGCAAATTATAAATGCCTGAGGGATATAAGTGAATATCCACTATTTTTTAAGATAAAAGTTTAAATTTCCAGAAAAAATATGCAAAATAAACGATTAATAAATAAATAAACAAGAAAAACTGAAAATTTAGACATTTAAAAATAATACGACAAAGTATGATGCCTTACTCAAAGGTTTTCCTCAAACTCTAAATCTCCCAATTAAAGCAGTGGAATCAAACCCTTTGGAGAGGTTCTTAAAACGATGTTATGAGAATTAACATCCTATGAAATGGTTACTATAAATGAATACCAAAGTTGACGCTAGGCGAACTCGAAGACCTAACTGAATAGCGTTCAAGGGCCCAGTCAAGCATGCCCAACAATCAATCAATCGCCGACTTGGAGAGGGTTATAGCAGCCCGGGGAAAGCATGCAACCAAATGAGTGTATACTAATGAGAAGAGCTCAAGTACATCTATGCATGAATTAGGAAACAGAACGCAGGCAAAACTAAACCTTAAATATATATATAAACATTAATTTGAATGCAGCGGGCCAAGGGCATGTATTAGACGTTATGCATATAAGTTGTAGCATCAACGAATAAAATCATTCAAATGCATGTATAACTACGTTATAAAGCTGCAGGTGACAAGTGAGTATATAAACATATATATATACATAACTATAATCAAGAGGGTACAGAAATTAATATATATATATTAAAAAAATAAGCAAGGGTTTCAGCTTAGCATATAAGCACACAATCTAACTAATTAAGCGAAGACTGTAGAAATATATGACTGTACACATGCAAACCTATATAATTAATAAAGGGCTGCAGAAATAGAGTGTGAATACATCTATATATATTTATATGCTGGCACCTAAGCTCGCTTGGAAGGACACATGTAGACATGCAAGTCAATGCAATTCACGCTAATCCTATTATGGCAACACACACACACACACACACAACAAGCTCTCATCTTAAAATAGCAAGCTCTTTGAAGGGTAGAAGTTCGACAACCACCAGGAAAATGCAGAGTACTTTGGACTAACATCTAGAGCTTAACCAACCAAATAAACAGGACAGAGGCTAGGATAAAGGAGAGAAGAACCATTGTTTCAAGTTGCAAAGACAACACTGCTGGGGAACAATCAAAAGCAATAACACTTAAGCATGAGGAGGAGCTTACTTGGAGGAATAGAGAGGGAGTTAGAAGGTTTCTAGAGCCAAACCCACACTTCAAATGCTCCCGGAGTTGAAAATGCATGCTTTCCTTCAAAGCTGCAGCATTCTAAGCGAAGAACCAGTCTCTCTTGAAGTATGCTTTAAATGATGGGGTAAGACCATCTCCGGAATAACCAGTTCACAGGGTTGTATAGAGACAAGAGAAAGTGTGGATTCCTACTGTGTTTTCTTTCATAACAAAAGGGAGAAACAATGGCGAAATCCTCAAAAACCATGGCCTCTTGTTAATTTTATTAAGGGTTTATTTTATAAAAAATTTAATGTTTCATATATATATATATACAGAAAATACGTTTTCTGGGGATGTCCGCAAAAAACGAATCTAGAGACGTCCCCACAACAGCCGTTAAATCATGCATCTAACAATTGTTATTTCGGGATGTCTCCACAGCAGCCGTTAGATCAACCATCTAACAGCTGTTATTTCATTACTATCCCTGGGCCAAGATTAGTGATGTTAATCTCGGGACAGGGGTTATATTTATAATAAAACAACAACCGTTAGATGATGATCTAACGGTTGTTGTGGGACGTCTTTAAATTTTAAATCTAGGAACATCCCTAAATAATTGGTTCTCATATATATATATATATATATATGTGAAATTAGAACAAGGTTACACTTCCACAAAAGTTTTTTTAAAAAATTAATTTTATATATAAAAAAAAAAATTAGTGACTCTTGATAAAGTATATGACAATTGATTGAAAATTAAAAAAGATTCGGATTGACAGATATAAAACAATTATGAAATTTTATGGATTATGAATGAAAATCTTGTACAAATGAGAATGTGAGATGGGCCTTTCAACAAATGAATGAAAAAAAAGGAAAATTTTCCCTTAATGAAAGAGATTTTCTATTTTTTAATTCATAATTTTAAATGTTAAAATTAATTAAACTTGTGAATTAAAAAATAAATAAATTTAATTACAATTTTAAATTTAAACATATCTTAAAATAATTAATCACCATACAAAACTAAAATGTAATTTTGTTGTAATCTAAAAAATTTATATTTCTTAAAAAAAATTCTGAACACTCTCCATGTCATGCATGACTTGGTCTTTGAAATTATTGTTAGCATTCCCATGGAAAGTTGTTAGGATCCTACTTTCTCTCTTTTCTGTGGTTGCACTCATGCATGCATGTAATATATATATATATATATATATATGGAAAAAGATCATCTATGTAAGTCTTTAAATTTGAAATTAAGGGATGTTTTAAATCTAAATCGTTGGATCAATGGTTGATTGTTTATATAAACAATGTACACCTTTTTATTGTTTATGATCACTGTGCAGCACTGTAGAACGTGGTTTTTACTGTTCATAATGATAAGAGCCGTCAGATTATCATCCGATGGCTACTATGGATATCCCTAAATTTGAAATCTAGGGACGTCCCTAGATGATGGGTCCTATATATATATATATGTAGAAACATTGAATGCAAACATGTGATTGTTCATTGCTCTTTTAACATGGTATCATAGCTTTCGATATTTTTTTTTCAAACATTATCTTATGTATTTATTTATTTATTGACTTTTCTCAGTTATGTGGAAGGAAATATTATATGATACCCATATGCTAAAGTGAACTCGCTCTTTGTTTAAAAAGCATTAGAAGTGTAGTAGTTGTTTCATAAAAGTGTCACATCGTAAAATGAATTGTTGAGCTTCTAGAAGTGACATTATACTTCCAATTACTTCCACACTTCATACCATTACTCCCATCTGAATGCCCTTTACTGCATGTGATTTTGGTAATAATTCAACTTTTTTCATTCATACACTTGTAAACGATCACTTCTATGCATCATCGGCAATCATAACTTGATATTACTTCTTCTTTTCCTTGGCAATCCTTCCTTCATTTTTTTTATCTATTCCCTTTTTGTCATTTCTGTGTAATTTCTTGAAGAGTCATTCTATTTTTTTTTTTAAAATATACCTTTTTAGTCCCTCTCTTTTGTAGCATGCCACTTTCTAACACTAGTTACATATGATGATTGAGGCTATTGATGTGGCACCCTATCAACCAATGAGTTGAACAAAGCTAGCGATGCGGTTTTTTAGTCAATTGATGAGAGGGTCTCATGTCATGTCACATGCCGCCACATCTGCAACCCAAAATGATAGATGCAACAGATATGAAAGATTTCTCAATTAGTAAATGATTTAAAAATTACAATTTAAATTAAGGGAATTTTACCTTTTAAAAAAATAAAATAAAATCTCTTCTCCTTTCTTCTTCTCATGATTTCTTTCCTTTTTGTTTTTCGTTTTTGTTTTTTGTTTTTGTTTTTTGTTTTTGTTTTTTGTTTTTTTGTTTTAGGTTTCAAGGTTTTTGGTTTTTTTTATTGATAATATGAACAAAAATATGAATGCTCAATCTTTAAATTACGAGATATTAGTTTTGCATTTTTTTAATTAAGAATTTAAATTTTTTTATTGATTGATATTCTTGGATTGTTTTTTTTAATGATTACCTTTTTGTTTTATAGTATGATGATATTAGATTTATGTAAATATTTGAGCATAATTAGTATCTTGGTCATTCCAAAACAACACGCCCATCCAATGGCCTTCTCTGTGATCACGTTGCAATGTCTCACTGAAAAACCCACCCTGAATTCCATCCTTCAATCCATAGACCCTTTTTCGAAGGCGTACAGTAATCACTGCCTTGCTATTTTCTTGCTATTTTCTTTCCCATCCCTTTGGTTCCTTTGCAACATCTTGTGGTAGGATGGGTGGAAACTCTTATTATTATTATTATTATTATTATTATTATTATTATTATTATTATTATTATTATTATTATTATTATTATTCAAGCTGTCATTCTTGTTATTCCTCTCATGAAACTTGTTGTCAGCGGGATTATCTAAGTGCCTGGCTAATCTTTTCATTCTTTTTGTCATCTATGGATGGCCGCATTGTATGATTTACGTTGGTGTTCTTTACATTGGTCTTCTCATCTATTTGTGGCAAAACATTATGATTTACGTTCATAAAATTCAGGATTATCTTTAATGATTTGTTTGTCTCCCCAAATCATTTGATTTTACCTAAGTTTTATATTTCTTGGTTGATGTTACTTGCAAGTTTATTTATTTTTGTTATTAATTAATTTGTTTCATTGATATTACCTGAATCCTAGTTTAAGGGTTTTTTTTTTTGTCCAGAAGGTTCCTTTATTTTTTGTTGAATTCAAATAATGTCTTTCGGAAACTTGTGTTGCTACAAGTGTTTATATTTGAAAGCCATCTTATAGAATTATTTCGCTTTTCTTTCACTTTATTAGGTTGGTTTATTTTGTTTAGTACAACCAATTCGAAGGGATCTCAAACTAATTACAGAAACTACTGACACATATAAGCAAATTGGCTTAAAACACATCTTAACTGGTAAAGCTCAAAATGAAGTTTATTTGGCTTTTTTTATTTGTTCATGGCATATAATCTCTAATATTCTATTAATCAATCATTTTTGAGAAGTTTGGTTCATCACTTGTTAATATTAGTTTTTTGAGTCCATTTTAATATATTTATATTTACTTACTGATTCATATCTGCATTGGCCACTCTCTTTAGTTAATTTAAAATTATATCTATTTCATATCTTCTTTTGCCCTTTAAAATCAAATGTTAATTGTGAAATTTCTCCAAGTTTCGTTTGTTCGATAGGCTGCACGTTGTTATGGTGGATTACTAGAAATTTGAGATTAATTTTCCCATTGTAAGACACAAAGTGACCTTATTTTCTTTCACATTTGCTTTAATTTGCATGCTGAATAATTGTGGAATTGTAAATTTAATGAGTTCATTAGAATTTTGGGCTACATATAACAAAGTTAATTTTCCTATTGTCTTCCTTACAGATACCAAAACTTGCCTAATATGATTGCACTTTAAGTATAAAAGTTGGTTTGATGGTTTGATACCAAATTAACCCTAATACTAAATTAACTTGTGTGATAATGAATAATTGTATATTGATGTTCTGAAATGCTACAAATTTATAGCTGTACATGGGACTGATTATGGTATGTATACAAACAATAAAAACTAAAGCTAATTGATAGCTGATTCACAGCCTAATTAACAACTATACATAGCTATTATAGGGATCTAAATCACAATCAAATCATCCCTAATCATCCATGAATCTTGCAACACTACCCCTCAATATTTGACAACCATCTTATAGTATTATCTCTCTTTTCTTCAATTTATTAAGTTGGTTTATTTTGTTATGTACAATCATTTCGAAGGGACCTTAAATTAATTGCAAAAACTACTAACACATCTAAGAAAATTGGCTTAAAACACATCTTGACTTGTAATGCTCAAAATGAAGTTTATTTGGCATTTTTTTTATTCATGGCGTATAATCTCTAATATTCTATTGATCAATCATTTTTGAGAAGTTTGGTTCATCACTTTTTAATATCAATTTTTTGAGTGAATTTTGATATATTTATATTTACTTACCCATTTGATTCATATCTGCATTGGCCGCTATCTCTATTTCAGAGAATTTAAAATTATATGTATTGCATATCTTCTTTTGCTCTTTAAAATCAAATGTTAATTGTGAAATTTCTCAAAATGTTTTTTTTTCAATTGGCTGCACATTGTTATCGTGGATTCCTTGAATCTTTGAGATTAATTTTCCCATTGTAAGACACAAAGTGACCTTATCTTCTTTCAAATTTGCTTTAATTTGCATGCCAAAGAATTGCCAAATTGTAAATTTGACGAACTCATTAGAATTTTGGCAACATAACAAGGTTAATTTGCCTATTGTGTTCCTTACAGATACCAAAACTTGTCAAATATGATTGCTCTTTACGTATAAAAGTTGGTTTGGTGATCTAACCAAATTAACTTGTATGGTAATGAATAATTGTATATTGATATTATGAAATGTTACAAATATATAGCTATACATGGGGCTGATTATGGTATGTATACAAACAATAAAAAATAAAGCTAATTGATAGCATAATTTACAACTATACAAGGCTATTCTAAGGATCTAAATCACAATCAAATCATCCCTAATCATCCATGAATCTTGCAACAATACCCCTCAATCAGTGGCGGAGCTAAAAATCATAAACAAGGGGGGCAAATGAAACGTAATAAATAAAAGTTCAATTATAATCAAAATTAATAATTATTTTTTAAATAAGTCTTTTATATAAACAAGTACTACAAATCATCAACAAAGCAAATTCACAATTGTCCCTAAGAGTTTTAATATTTTGAAAATAATGAATGATTATTTCATTATATATTAATATAATCAAAGATATTTTTCTCAATGTATGTTACTAAACAACAATTGATCACCAATTCTATTACATAGTTGAGTTTTCACAATCTTCATTACAGAGAAAACCCTCTTCATAAATGCAGTTGAAATTGGTAAAATTAGAGCTAAATTTAAGACATTAAATAAATACATAAATAAATAAATATTAAATAAATTTAATTTTTAATCAAACAGAAGTCACAGCTTCATCATTGGATAAGATGAGACTCGTCTTCTTTTATTTTTAGTTAGTAAAAAGCTAAAGGGGGTCAATTGTAAAATAGATGTGGGTAATTATGACATCAATTAATTAAATTAATATTAAATTAACTTACTTTCAAATTATAAGGGGGGCAATTGGCCCCCTTCTCCACCACGTGGCTCCACCACTGCCCTTAATATTTGACAGCCATCTTATAGAATTATCTCTCTTTCTTTTAGTTTATTAGGTTGATTTATTTTTGTCCAGTACAATCAATTCGAAGGGATATCATACTGATTGCAAAAACTACTGACATATCTAAGAAAATTGGCTTAAAACATATCTTGACTGGTAAAGCTCAAAATGATTTTTATTTGGCCTTTTTTTTTGTTCATGTCGTATAATCTCTATTATCCTACTGATCAATTATTTTTGAGAAGTTTGGTTCATCACTTGTTAATATCAGTTTTTTTAGTGCATTTTAATATATTTATATTTACTTACCCAATTAATTCAAATTTGCATTGGCTCCTCTCTCTATTTCGATTAATTTAAAATAATATGTATTGCATATCTTCTTTTGCCCTTTAAAATCAAATGTTAATTGTGAAATTTCTCCAAGTTTTTTTCAATAGGCTGCATGTTGTTGTGGTGGATTCCTTGAATTTTTGAGATTAATTTTCCCATTTTAAGACACAAAGTGACCTTATCTTCATTCACATTTGTTTTAATTTGCATGCTGAAGAATTGCCTAATCATAAATTTGATGAGTTCATTAGAATTTTGGCTACATAACAAGGTTTATTCCTGGAAATCTTATTCCTCAATGCTTAAAATTTCTATATTAACATCCATTTGTCCTTTACCATGTGGTAGAGACTTCTTTGGCTTTACTCCGGCTATCAGATTATTGCATTTCTGCTCACTCAACCATAAGCAATTTTTGTAGATGATGATTTATATCTTTTATTTGTTGTATTTGTTTCTATGACTTTTGGCAATATCATTTTCATTCTTAAAAACAGTTTAAATTTACAGTTGACTTTATTAAAGTGTTGTTGGTAGAATATGAGGCAATTATGTTCGTGATTGACTCGAATGAGCATTGAATTCTTATTTTTTAGTTTTAGATATCTATTCATTAAAATAACAATTTTGAGTTGAGCTCATTATAAGATTGATGAGTCACCTAAACTTTATCGGTCCTTATTAGCAACAAATGACTGGATTATAGCTTGATAGAATTTTGCCTGGGAATTTTTGAAGGAAAAAACTATCAATTATAACCCTAATGATTTTGTTAAAGTGTTGGTAAAGGTTCCTAGGCATTTTGTAGTATATAACTGATGACTCATTGGCCAATTACTCACTAAATCTCTAATCTTCTACCTGGATTGCCATGTAGGAGCTTACACAAGGACTAGTCAATTAATGCTCTTCCCTAATGAATACAAGGAAGTTGATTAGTTCTAATGACCTTGTTTGCCCCAACTCAACTCCATAAAATCTATTATTTTGAAGGTGTCATACCCTGAACCCAGAGTATAAAAGACTGGCTATAAATTTGTAGGGTTAGACAAGGCCTTTATAAGTGAAGAAATAAATTGTGAGTGTTCAAACTAAATAAATATCCATAACTAATAAGTCTAAGTTCAACACCAAGTAAAACATAAGTTGCAATTATTTAAAGTTCATCAAATGAAAAGATTTTGAAGAAAGTCTAGTTTGAATTTAAGCAAGTCTACACACGGAATCTAACAAGCTTGACTAGTGAGAAAGTTTCTCTAAATAAACCTCCAGGCTTTCAAAGCATTGCCATTTGAAAAAGTGTTAAAAGAATTTAATGAGCTTGGCAACCCAATAGGACTCTAAACCACTTACCTAATTGAATCATGCATGTAATTTAAAATAGCCTCTTATAAGATAAGAATTTTGTGATTTGGAACAAGATCTTTCCAAGAACTTATGAATCAAATATTTTTCTCTCAACTACTTTAAGAACAGAATTCAACATATTCAAATATCATAATTTTATACTCAAAGTCAAACTAGTCTATAGTCTAGCAAATGTGCTATGGCCACAGTTGTCTCAAGCCAAAATGTCAAAACTTATTGTCACAAAATGTGAAGTTACAACAATCTAATCTTGGTGGTTTACCATTGAATAGCCCAATGATAAGAAACTTGGGTGCAAGGGTTCAAATCCCTCCCCCAGCAGTATTGTTCCTATACTGTTCATGCATATTATACTTGGGCTAAGTACTGTTTTTGTACTATTCATGGCCTGGGTGTGAGTCTCCTATGAGAGAAATAGTGTTTCACCCCTCTATGGTTGTATGGCATGGGGATTTTCTTAGAAGCCTTGTAAGCCATTATAATTGGTGCACCTCTGTACCTGTCTGTCCTTTTGGCAATACCTTAAATGGGGGGCGCTTGTCGCCTGTTATTCAAAAAAAAATCTTGGTGGCTAGGTTAGAATATTAGAAACCATTATTTTGTTATGGTAAAATAGTATTGAAACTAGTTTCATAGTCAAGGCATAGTGAAATGGCCAATGATAATCCTTATTGACAAATGTCATAATACAGTCATATTTGGAGTCGAAAAAGTAAATCTTATACAAGTTCAAGATCAGGAGTTAACACAAAAAAAAAGGGGGTTCATAAATAACTACTACATGGAATTAAGAGCAAAGAGCTTTCTTTCCTTTGCATATCAATATCGTTGATCAACAATTGGCTCAGTTATCAATAGGGCTTATTAGAATAAACAATAATCTCATATTGATTAAGTTTGTAAATAGGTTTAATTACTAAAACAATTCCAATACTTTTCTTTTCTTTTTGTCCTTACACTCCCAATTCGGTATTTTTTTTTATTTCTATCCTTTTAAAACTAGGTAAAAAAGATCCAGGGCTCATCTATTTTAGATTATGTGGATTTTCCTTTATAAGATATTAATAAACAATTTAAAACCTGATATTTACTAGATAGATAGAGAATCAAACAAAGAACAACTTTCTTTTTCACATCAAGAGCTAAAACACACTCTATAACTTAGGATAATTCATACAACCTTTAAGATCTCAATGAAAGATAGTAAAATACAGTAACAATCTAACACACCTCTTAAAAACACAAGTTATATATTACATAGAAACTTTGGTATCCAAAATGAAATGAACCAGCCTAGTCACATAACACGCGTCTTCACTTGGATCACTTGACCGCTTTAGCCCATTTGTCTTGAACTAACCTTCATCTCTCAGATTGATTCATCTCAACTGTTGATTCATTTAATCTGTTTCTCTATCAAGCTGCCTTGAACTTACACACTTTCTTTGATAGATTTAATCTCAACCCCTTGATTTACTTCCAGCAAAACTCCAACTGTTTTAACCGACTTTTGAATACCTGAAATGATGATTTTACCCTCTCAACACATTTCAATTTGAAACTCTAAAATCTTTGTCAATCTTCAGCAACATAGTCTTCTCTTCCTATCAACAACATCAACATACTTCAATCACACACTAACAGCTTCCCCTTGATTGAAGACTACAGTCACCAAGAGCTTCACGAAATTTAATTTGTTTTCTTGCATCCATACCTTTAGTAAATAAATCAGCCAATTAATCCTCTAATATGCAAAATTGAAGCTTCACAGTTTGCTTTAACACCAATTCTCTGACAAAATGATACTTGATATCAATGTGCTTTGTCTGATCGTGCATAACTGGATTTTTAACCATTGCTATACATGATTTGTTATCACAAAAAATGTCAATTGGCCCTTCTTGTGTCATCTCACAATCCTGTAACATTCGAAGTAACCAAACTCCCTGACAACATGCAGCACACAAGGCAATATACTCAGCCTCAGTTGATGACAAGGCGACAGCCTCCTGTTTCTTTGCAATCCATGAAATAGCACCTGCTCCATATAAAAAACACTGCAACTGTAGTACTTTTTCTCTCATTTACACTACCACCCCAATCACTGTCAGAAAAACCAACCAGTGAACCTTTCACATTTCTTTTGAAGAAGATTCCATAATCCACAGTGCCTACCAAATGTCTTAAAATGTATTTTGCAGCTCCAAAAGCCATTCTAGAAGGTTTCTGCATAAATCTACTAAAAAAAACTCACAGGAAAAGCTAAATCCGGCCTTGTATGTGTGTCACATACATCAACTTGCCAATCAATTTTCGGTATTCTGTCACATTTACTAGTTCTTCATTCTCTTCTGCACATAATTTGTAATCAGATTTCAAAGGAGTAAGAATAGACTTACAACATTGCAATTGATGAGAATTTAACAGATCCTGCACATATTTTTTCTGACAGATATGTATACCTTCTTGATCCTGCTTTACTTCAAGCCCCAAAAAATAAGACATGAGTCCCAAGTCACTCATTTCAAACACCTTCTTCATATTCTGTTTAAATTCTTCAAACAACCTTCAAGATGATCCCATACAAATTAAATCATCCACATAAATACACACCAAGAGAAATTGCCCTTCACCAACAACCTTCTTATACAAAGTGTGTTCACTTGAATTTTTGTCAAAACCTTGTTGAAGAAAATATTCATCTATTTTTCCATATCAGGCTCTAGGTGCCTGTTTCAGGCCATATAAAGCTTTGTGTAGCCTATAGACATAACTTTCTTTTCCTGTAATTTCAAAACCCCTAGGCTGTTAAACAAACACTTCTTCTTGTAATTCACCATTCAAAAAAGCTGATTTCACATCTAATTGATAAACTAACCAATTATTTGTAGCATCCAATGCCAAGAGCAATCTCACAACCTCCATCCTTGCAACTGGTACAAAAATTTTATCATAATCTACACCATACTCTTGCACATAACCCTTTGCAACCAATCTGGCTTTGTATTTTTTAATCTCACCATCAGGTGTATATTTTGTTCTATAAACCCATTTTACTCCAATTGCTTTTCTTCCTTCTGGTAGCTCACATAAACTCCAAGTTTGATTCTTTTCTATTGCTGTTAATTCCTCTACCATTGCATTTCTCCAATTCTCAGACCTCACTGCCTCTTCATAAGTTCTTGGGTTTGTCACAGCCAATGTAAAAGTATAGCTTTCATAGATGTCTTTTAATGCTCTGTCCTTCTGTATCGGTGATTCATCCACACTTGCTTCACTAGAATGCTCAGATTTTCCATTTGAAGAACTGTCATTGCCATTAGTATTACTGCCATTTCTACTACTTCCTACTGTTGTATTTTCTAATTTTCAGATTTAGCTGTAGATTTCAATGTAATTCTCATACCTGGCAACACAACTGCCTTCCCAACTGATTTACTTTCATTCCACTACCAAAATTCGGTCTCAGAGAATTTTACATCTCTACTAACAATGAGCTTTCCAGATTCAGGAATATAAATTCTGTACCCTTTAGTGTTAGAACAATACCCAACAAAAATACCTTTGCAAGCCCTTTTATCTAACTTCTGAAGATGTTGAGCAGGCAGATGAGTATATACTATGCATCCAAATACTCTCAAATAATTCACCTTTGGCTTAATATTGAACCATGCTTCATATGGCGTCATATCCAATACTACTTGTGTAGGAGAAATGTAAGAAAGATGAACTCCAGTTACAATAGCTTCTGCCCAAAATTCATTTGGCAAATTTCTTGTATTTAACATGCTCCTAGCTTTCTCAATAAGGGTCTATTTTTCCTCTCAGCAACCCCATTTTGCTAAGGGGTATAAGAGACAGTTAGTTCATGTTTAATTCCATGATTTAAACAGAAACCATCAAATTCTTTAGAGACAAACTCTCCACCTCTATTAGTTCTCAGAATTTTCAATTTCTGACCTGATTACCTCTCCACAAAAGCTAAGAATTGTTTAAAACAAGAAAACACTTCATGCTTGTGCTTAAGTGGATACACCCAACTCATTCTAGTAAAATCATCCATAAACAACAAAAAGTACTCACTGCCACCATAAGATTCTGTCTGCATTGGTCCACAGACATCTGCATGCACAAGATGTAGCTTTTGCTTTGCCCTCCATGATTTTCCTAATGAAAATGGTAATCCGGACTGCTTCCCATAGGCACAATCTTCACAACAAGCTACAGGCTTTATTCTTGGCAAACCCACTACAAACTTCTGCTGGTTCAAACACTTCAGACCTTGAAAATGCAAGTGTCCATATCTTCTATGCCATAATAAAGATACATCTGCTGCATGACTCACCAAATTCACCTATTCCATACTTGAAGAAAAATCTATAGGATATAGATTATTACTATTTCTCTTCACTGCCAATATTAAATCACCTGAAGCACTGACAATTCTGCACACATTTTACTGAAACAACACATCATATCCACATTCAGTTAACTACCCAAGACTCAGTAAATGATGAGCTAATTGTGGAATATATTTCACATTATAAATTAACTTCTGAACTCCATTTTGCAAACTAATCAACACTGAGGCTCTTCCAAGCACCTCAACTTCTTTATCATTGCCCAATTTTACAGTATGCCTCACAAATTCATCTAGACTGTAAAATAAATCCTTCCTCCCTATTATATGATTTGAACACCCACTATCTAATAGCCAGATAGAAGAAACACCACTCTTGTCACCTCCTTCATGTACAATAAACATAGTACCATATTCACCACCAGAAGTCCCTTCATCCTGAGAATTAGAGCTTGATCCTCTTTCAAAAGACCAGCAATGAGATTGAGTATGCCCATACCTTTTACAATTAAAACACTGTATGTTCCACAAACCACCTTCTCTATTAAATCTCTATCCACTAAATTACCTTTGCCCTCTTCTGAACTTGCCAAATGGTCTTGAACCAAACTTTCCTCTCTGCCATGTATTACTTTCAGTAACACCTTGTTGCCTCTGACCACCTTGTCTTTGATCATAACCACCTCCTCTATAATTGCCATTAGTTTTGCCTCTACCTCTAAAACCTCTTAGCCTTCCTCTTTGCACATTCCTACCTCCTCTTGTATCTCCTTGAACTACAAAGGTTCTATCATCATGCCTCTCAGAATACTGATTGTATCTAGCTTCATGAGCTTGTAAAGCACTACTCAATTCATCTAAGGTTACTGTAGCCATGTCCCTTGCCTCTTTAATTGAGGTTACAGCATGCACAAATCTTGAAGATAAACTCCTCATGACCTTCAGCACAGCGTCTGCTTCTTTTAATTCACTGTCCATTCCTCTAATCTGATTAACCACTGCCAAAACATGAGTAAAATACTGTTGCACTGACTCATCTTCCTTCATTTGCAACAAATCGAATTTTTGCCTCAAAGTCTGTTGCCTCACTGACACCATATGACTTGTACCTTGATTCTCATTATTTATGTGATCCCATGCTTCTTTTGCTGTATCATATCTAACTATTCTGTGAAGAATAGTTTCATCTATAGCTTGTTGTAAGAAAAAACAATGCCTTTGCATCATTCTCAAAATCTTTTTCTTTTGCTTCCTCCTTATTTATATCCTCTTCTACCACCTTCCACAAACGCTGTGATCTAAAGAATGTCCTCATACAATAGCTCCAATGCTCATAACCTTCCCCTCTAAAGATAGGCAACAAAGAAGGACTAATATCTTGTGTAGATGACGTAGAAGAACTTGAGGCCATCTTTATCTCAACACCAATCAAACTTCACACACCCCACAAGCACAAAAGTACCTTCACAAAACCCTCATAAACACACCAGAATTCCACAGCCTCTGCTACACCTCACCTTCATATGTGATAAGTGCTTGAGTAAACATGTTTTTAGATGTGTTTTACATGCATTGAGCATCATTTTATAGATGGTTTATGTCTCATATCGTGTATTAGGTGTTCTTTTGTGGAACTACGTTGTGGATGCCTTGAAGAATGAAAAGAAAGCAAAGATAGGCTATAAAGACGCAAGGTTGGGAGTTTTTTGTGTAATCAAAGACCAAGAGACGAGAGGAGTTCACGAACGTGGAGATGTGTGCCAACTTCCAAGCAAATTCAAGTCAATTCACTAGTTGGAAGGGCACAAAGGCAGTCACGTCTTCATGTTCATTCTCTTTGTGAAGATTGCAAGACCTTTTAAAGACGCGTTGATGAAGAAAAGTTTTATAGTCTACCACATGGACGTGTGCCCGAACATGTGGTCTCAAGAAAAGAATGCTTGGACCACATTCGCTAAAACACTGCAACACAGCACTGTAGTAAAATACTGTAGCAAGTTTAATGTATCAGTACTGTATCAAATTTACTGTTCATGCACCCGCGTGGAAATTCCTGCAGCCCACATGGGCGTGTGGGCGCTGGTGACAGACGCGATCTGGGCTTATAAATAGCCGTTTTGCCCTATTCTTTGACATCTTTTTGTACGGCTCTTGAGGAGTGAGGCGGCTAGAGTTTGGAGAGGAGGTCTTTGCGGCTTTGGAGGTGTTTCATCACCAACTTTGATCGATTCCTCCTCCGTCATAGCATTAAGGAAGCCACCGGTGAACCTAGCTTCAGAGTGGGTCCTTCAAGACGTCGAAGCTCTCCATTAAGGCCATCAGTTCATATATAAAGGGCTTTATTTCTATGGTTTTTATGTACTTTCATTCATTGATGGTGTGTTTTGTATATTGCTACATGGAGAGTTAAAAACCTAGAGGGTATTTGGGCTTGTAAACCCTAGGATTCTTATCTTTTGTGGATTTGTTTTGTGTTTTTATTTAATCCGAGTTTGATTAAGTTTCAATCTTGATTGTCTAATGCTTGTTTGCCTTTTTGATCCTATGGTTGTTTGGTTTACATGATTTGTTGCCTTAGTGAGTGAGAGGTCTCCATTAGGGTTAAAACCTCAAGATTGAAGAGGGTTGAGAGGGTGAGTCATGAGATAGTGGAGCATCCCCTTTCCCCTTCGATTGGTGTATTCTATCTCCGTTCCCTAAGCTTTATGCAACCATATTTGGTGTGAGGCATGAGATTGAGAGATTTCTCCGTCGGGACCTTGTAGGGGGTTAGGGATCCTTCCCCGGGAATTAGGGTTGGATCTATCTTTAGGAATTGGATACACCTCTTGGAATCCCTAGAGTGCTTTGCAGTCATATGTGGTGTGAGGTGTTAAGATTGAGCAATTTCTCCACCGGGACCTCGTAAGGGACTAGTATCAGTGATCTGGAGGCAGGATCTGATTATATTTGGATTTCCATGACTTAACTTACTCATCATAGAAACACTTTGTATATCCGATACCTAATACCTAAATCTTAGGGGGAGCATTGCCCAAATACCCCACTTTTACTGATTGAGATCACCCTCTATTTTACCCTTGCATATTTGTCTCCGGTATTCATTTCTTCCCACATTAGATCACCACATCATTCCATTTATCATTAGGCTAGATAGCAGAGAAGAAGTTAATACTAGTAACCATGTTCAATGTGGATTTGACTACCCGACTCACAGGGTATTTATTACTTCGACATCCGTGCACTTGCGGTTCACACGCATATTCGGATGTGTCAATATGCTTCATCAAAAACACATCATCATAATAAACAACAAGCATGAGAGGACCTTACTGTCAAATGCCATCAACCATAGCTCTAATACCACTGATAATTGCCAGATAGATAGAGAATCAAACAAAGAACAACTTTCTTATTCACATCAAGAGCTAAAACACACTCTATAACTCAGGATAATTCATACAACCTTTAAGATCTCAATGAAAGACAGTAAAAAACAGTAACAATCTAACACACCTCTTAAAAACACAAGTTATATATTACATAGAAACTTTGGTACCCAAAACAAAATGAACCAGCTTTGTCACATAACACGCGTCTTCACTTGGATCACTTGACCGCTTTAGCCCATTTGCCTCGAACTAACCTTCATTTCTCAGATTGATTCATCTCAACCGTTGATTCATTTAATCTGTTTCTCTATCAAGTTGCCTAGAACTTACACACTTTCTCTGATAGATTTAATCTCAACCCTTGATTTACTTCCAGCCAAAACTCCAACTGTTTTAACAGACTTTTGAATACCTGAAATAATGAATTTACCCTCTCAACAGATTTCAATCTGAAACTCTGAAATCTCTATCAATCTTCAGCAACATAGTCTTCTCTTCCTATCAACAACATCAACATACTTCAATCACACACTAACAAAACCAACGATGACTCAGACTTCAATAATGAATGCTTTGGGCAATCTCCTCCCCTGCCTTTCCTTGCTGCTGCACCCCCAAACCCTAACCCTGATGGTAATCATCAACAACTCCCTCTCTTGGATATTGATGCTTTCGCTTCTAACACTTTAGTTGCATTAAGCTTCAACAACTCGCTATTCTTGTTCTAGTATTTCTTCATTGATAAAGATGAGATCAAGGTCCTCGAGAGTTTCTTGGAGTTCATCTCGTAGCTGGGAATGAAGCACACTTCCTATCAATACTATTATTTCAACTTTGTAAATACATATTATTTGTGTTCTCTTATGCTATCAACATGGCTTTTGGATTGAGTCAAACCCATGGAGTCCATTTGGTTTGCATCTAATAGATTAAGGTGCTCTTGCTACCTATTCTAGCTTAATAAGATGGTTACTATTTCTTGACAATGGCTACTGGAAAGGGACATTCAAAGGATTGAAAGATTTGGCTATCATGCATACTGTTTTGGACATAATTGGTCTGCTACAGTTGAAAGTTGTTCAGCTACATTCTGATGTTAATTTTTTGTCAAATGTTTGCTAAACAATTGTTCATGCATATTTAGTTACTCAAATGTCATTGTAGGTGGATTCTAAACAATCTAAGGAGGAGGCAGCGAAATCTTTCAACCAATTATATGCAGAGAAATCTACGATTGAAATTGGACGAAGAGACTTGTAAATTTCAATAACTTCAAGAAAGGAAGACTTCTCAACAAAAAACCAAATGATAGAAAATCAAATGGTTTGAAAGAGTATACAGTGGTATGTTTGCTTACACAAACATTTGGTTTGAAATGCATATAATATTTTCCTATCTTTTACTTTAATTTTTCTTTCTTCTGAATGAAGTACCCTCATTGATACTTGATCATTTAGCAACAATGCATGTAATTAACTTAGCATGATGGTGAATTGATGAAATACTTGGTGGAAATCAGCTTTGAATGCTTGCATTTGGTTTGTCTTTTAATATTATTTATTTCATGACTATTGCTAGAATGGTTTAAACAAGTAGTAGATAGAGATATGTTTGCTTACATAGGTTTAATATGAAGCGAATGTACTTTTTTTTCTTTATCAATTGTTTAATTTAAAGTGAGTTTAGTGTTTTGTTCTATACTTTTGGTTGATTTAATTTAATTTAAATAAAATAATTTATCATAGAAAGAAAAGGGAATTTTGGTCCCTATTCTTGGCCGAAATGATCATTTCAATCCATGTATTTACTCATTCACTATGCATTTTTTTTTCAAAGGTAACAAGCACCAAATCAAAGAACATTCAGGTACAGAGGTGCACCAGTTATGGTGACTTAGATGACTACTTAGGGATAAACTCCCCTGCCATGCAACCCTGGAGGGAAGGATGAGAGGTATTCCTCACACAGAACTCCCACAAGGGACTAAGTGCAATGTGAGTTAAAATGTTCAAACTCGAGATCTCTCAATCACACTACATGGTAGTCACTGTTGGGCTAACCCATGGTTTCTAATGCTTTTTTTTTTGTGTAAATGACTCAAATGGTCACTAAACTATGCGCTAATTTCTATTTGGGTCACTGAACTAAAAAAAAATTTATTTGGGTCACTTAACTTAGTAAATCATTCCAATCAAGTCACTATCATAGACGGCATTAACGAAAGGCTGAACTAGCTTGCCACCTCACCACTGACCTCGCCTTGTCAGCAACACCCGCACAATGTTCATCTCTCACCATTCCCCTCTTACATCCAAACAACTCCTTCATCTCCTTCCAAACTCCTTTCTTTCTCTTCTTCTTTATCTTCTCCATCTCTTTCTTCATCTCTTCAACCTTCATCTCCTCCTCTTCCTCCTCCTTCTCCTCCATTATCATCACCTTCTTCTCCCTTTCTTTCTCACTACTACTCAGCTTATCTCCATTAATGAGCACCTCCCTTATCCTCATCTGCCCAATAAACAACACTTGAGCTACAAACCTCATTGGCGATTCAAATTCAAAAACACAAGCTCCTTCAAATTGTGAAGCAAAAACAAGAAGATCATTGAATCAATTGTGGGGTTAATACCAAAAAAGAGATGATCAATGCATGAATCAAATCGCCTTCAAATTCTATGTGCCGCCATTGACATGCATGCAAAAGAGTCATGCATTCATGGGCTTGAGTCCATGATAGCCATGCAGTTCACTGAAGCCTCCATTGAAGATCTTTTAACCCATGGCATAGAGTGGATTAAGAGAATACTTGCTTACTTCATTGCAAGCAGTGAAACTGAATCAAATGCAAAAGAAGTAGAGGTTGTGATTGAGATCATAAAGGAGTATGCAAGAGAGATGCCAAGAGAAGGAAGTTTTTGGGGAAGGATAAGTTTGTGGAGTTTATGGATAGAATGAGAATGTTGTTGGATCCTTTGGGAGATGTTATGATGGATTTATAGAGCGATGGGTATATACTTGGATGCTCATGGGGATTTGAGTGAGAGGAAGGGTGAGGAAGTTTGCAGAGTGTTGAGTTGCAGGATAATGTCTGAAGAGACTTATGTGCATGCTACACAAAATGAGATATTGCCAATGAGGTTTGTAGGTCAAGTGTTGTTTATTGGGCATATGAGAATGAGGGAGAAGCTTATTAATGGAGATGAGCTGAGTAGTAGTGAGAAGAAGAGGAAGAAAAAAGTGATGATAATGGAGGAGAAGGAGGAGGAGGAGATGAAGGTTAAAAAGATGAAAAAAGAGATGGAGAAGATAAAGAAGAAGAGAAAGAGAAGAATTTGGAATGAGATGAAGGAGTTGTTTGGATGTCAGTAGGGAATGGTGATAGATGAACAGTGTGTAGGTGTTGCTAACAAGGCGAGGCCAATGATGAGGTGACAAGTCAGCTCAGCCTTCCGTTAACGCCATCTATGATAGTCACTTGATTGGAATGATTTACTTAGTTTAAGTGACTCAAATAATTTTTTTTTTTAATTTAGTGATCCAAATAGGAATTGAACAATACTTTAATGACCAACTAGGTAATTTACCTTTTTTTTTAATCCTTGTCAATGACATGATTGCCATTTGTTAATTTTTGTTGGCATCCTCTCATAATTATTTTAAAGTTAATATTTCTTAAGCCATGTGGCTTCTGCTTTTGCTTTGAAGTAAAATAAAAATAATTTTGTATTCCAAGTCAAGTCATATGCTAAGTGGTAACCATATCACTCCAAATAATGAAAGGGTAAACTACATGTTTAGTCACTAATAAAAATTTCAATTGGGTCACTAACGTTAGTATTTCCTTCTAATTAAGTCACTTGCCTTAACTCTGTTACCTTGATGCTGAGCTGGAATGCCACCTCACCTGACACGTGTCAGACTTTCTCTTGGGTTGTTAACGTTGCCTTAATGGCCTGGTTTGTCAGAAGAGCTAAATAGGTTTCAGATCCATTAGCTGAGAAAGTCCACGCCCGATCCAAGGAGATGAAGGCATGCAACAACACCACAGCACACCTCACTCCCTCCTGCTTCTCTTTGCTATTTCATAGACACCGATGACGCCGGGCCAGAGGAAAATTCCTTCTCCAGTGGTGATGACAACTCCGGTAAAGTATTCATGCATGGCGCAAAAGCTGGTGAACTCATCGGATAGGCTCCAGCATAAGGTGATCTTTGACATGTGTGATGCTTTAAAGGTGTTTGATGGAATGCCGCCTGCATTGTATAGGAGAGCGATGGTGGGTAGGTTGAGGGAGTGGGGGTATAATGCTGGGGTTTGCATGACGAGGTGGGAGAGCTTTGGTGGGCTAGCTCACGGTGGGGAGCTACGAATATGTGGATATGGTGGGGGAGAAGCTAAGGTATATAGTAGATCTGGATTTTAAGGCGGAGGTTGAGATTGCCAGGGCGACGATGGAGTATGAGAAGGTGGTAAGGGAGTTGACGAAGGTGACGGTAGTGGAGCTTGAGGACCTCCGGTAAGTGGTGAGAGTGGTGGCGAATGCGGCGAGGAGGTGATGAAGAAAAAGGGTTGCATGCGCCTCTATGAAGGAAAGGGAGGTACTTTAGGCCAAGTAGACTAGGGCATACAACCGGACAGTGAATGTTGGCTGTGGGATGACACGTAGCAAAGGTAGAATGGATTATTCAAGTGGAATGCCACATCAACAACCCAAAGAGAAAGTCCAAGACGTGTCAGGTGAGGTGGTGCGCCAGCTCAACTTCAAGATAACGGAGTTTAGGCGAGTGACTTAATTGGAAGAAAATGCTAACGTTAGTGACCCAATTGAAAAAAATTTTAGTTCAATGACCAGATTAGGAAAACACGAATAGTTTAGTGACTAAACATGTAGTTTACCCATAATGAAATGATCCAAAAATAAGCGTGAAGACCATATTAAACATTTTTAAGTTAAAAAAACCACAAAAATTACTTAGGCAAAGAATTTATATCCCAATGGTATTGACTCTACTGCAAAAAGCATTGATGTACAATATTCAAAAGTCAAGAGTTCAAGTTCCACTAGACATAATAGCGGTAATAATCCCCAATTTGCAATTCACACTTCACATCACCAAGTGAGGGTGCACGGGCTGACACTACAAGAAATAGGATTTATAGCGGCGAAAAAATCAACCTCTATAGGTCCCATTTTAGCTTTAATATACCTATAGCGGCAGATAACCAATTAGCCACTAAATCCTTGATCGGTACAATAATCTATAGCAGCAGAAATTGTCGCTATAAATCCAATAGCGGCAAATCATTTCTACTACTATAGATTTTTTTTAATATCCTATAACGTTAAAAAAATCTGCCACTATAAGCCTCATAACTCAAAATATTAAATCATATGAATTAGTAGATGCTTTAATAGTTAATCAAATCTATTTTTAATATAGACAAACAAAAAAATACATATATATATATATATAAGACAACATCAAAGACAATATTAAAATTTTAATTTATTAATTTCACACCATAAAAGTTGCAAAAATGACAAATTAAAAAACTTTATTTTTTAATAATCAGTATACATATTCTAAGAAAACCCGCATACAAAAATAGGCACATACACACAAAAACATGATTTTCAATTGCAGCCTTTGCCAGAAAGTCTTTGCAAAGATATTATTATCAGGCTTTCTATGCTTCAAAAATATTATTAGGCTTCCTGATCAGGCTTTCCATGCTTCAATGTTAATGGCAGTCTTCCTCTAAAAATATACCTAGTACAAACAAAACCACCATAAGCCAAAGGTGAAAAATGATGCGATAATTGAACTAATGAGAGATCAATGTACTCTAAAGAAAAAGTCAAGCTCACATTTCCAACGCAGGAATCGCCAAACCAGGAAGAAGACCATGCTTGCCAGGCTAAGTTCAGTATAGACCCAGGTGAAGAGGAACCAAACTCATGAAGCTCACTCGGCATCATCAATATACCCCATCCTATCAAAACCTCCTTCCAGTTTATATAATAATAGGCCATAATGGCTACCAAAATAACAAAAATGATCAGCCAAACATTCAAGCCTGTCCAAAACAATGATATGACAATCAGGACACAAAAATATGGAAGCCTTTTTCATCAACTGAAGAAGCAGGTAACCAATGATCAAAAAATACCTTTTTTTCATTTTGCTCTCAACAAGTATCACATTTGCAGTCAAATCAAATGATTATGATGATTGTTTTGCTGAGATCAATTCCTGAATGGATCTTCACAAATTTTCTGGGTCCTAAAAAACTAGTACAGGTATGTATCAATTTCAGAAGAAAAACAGTACCTCTGCCAGTGCAATGTTGACAACCTGGCATCAAATTACCTTTATTAACCAAAGTATAAGAAATAATACAAAGACCAATAATGTGTGCTTAAACCAACACAAAAAATTAAACAAATAAGATCAAACCTAATGGAAAGAATTAACCAATCCAAGCTAGCAATTAGTTATTTAAGCTTCGCTCAAGTAGGGCACAACCCTAATCAGAAAAATCCAAGAAGTGGAATGGGGAAATTTGGCAAACTGACAAACCTAAATGAAAAGAATTTGCCCAACTTGATGAAATTATTCTCAACAAATGGAAAACCTGGACTGAGATCTATCACTGAATGGATCTTCACAAGTTATTTGGGTCCTAAAAAGCCACAAACACAAGCATAGCAAAGACCAGAAAAAGAAATATTATTGCAAGATCTCATGATCAGTTGTGCTCCTTAACTACTTAATGCATGGGAAAGAACATATCAATCAGAATCAGGAAGAAAAGCCAATGAAATCAACATCAATTAAACTTCTCCCAAGAACAATGATTTGCTTACAGTTAAGGATGTGACAGAACTTGCAGAAGATTTAACAATTTGCTTTAAATTAAATCTTGAACCAAGGCTTATTGTTTTGCTGAATTAATTTAAAAGTATGTACATATAAGATTGCTTCTTTTCAAGTTTGTGAGAACAGAAGCAAATATCATTGGTATCAGTCACTTATACTTTGATTTCTCTTCTGTCACACAGGATGATTATGATGATGCGGAACATATATATATATATATATATATATCTTGAAGGCTTGCTACTACCAGTACTCTAGAAGCCTTATTAACCTTCCAATTTGGATGTGTTTTTCTTGCACTTTTTCTGTCTGACTCTCTATGAGAGATTATATCATATATATGAAATGGGGGGTTTTATGGACACCTTTATAAATAATGACATTATCTTTGCTTATCGTTATGCCTATTTGTTTGATTCTTATACATGCTTCTTATGATCATGAGATTTATCCATAGACTATTAAATGCTTTGTTTTGTGAAGTTAAAAGCATATGAATTATATTGATGAGTATTTGGCCTAGTTTGTGTGTTTGGTTTTGTAATAATATTTAACTAATTATTTAAATAAATATTAATAAATTCATATTAAACCACCTATAGGTAAATCAGATTCATAAAGTTGAGCAACTATAATAATGCCACATATTTTTAAGGATTCAAAGAAGAATCAAAAGCATTGTTCATTGAATAATCACAAAGGTGCATTATAAATATCATGCATGTGCAATAGTACCTTGTAACCAGCACTTAATGTTGCCTATATTGTAAAACAAGTGCAAGATTCATTCTAAACTAGAGGTCTCCTCTGCTCGCATAACCCAAACTGTGCTTCTAGTACAGAAACATTAAATTAATAAAGCATCTTTTCACTTAAAAATAAACACTTATATTGTCGAGCAATTCAAGAATCTGCAACCGTGCATCAAATTCAGAGACAACACCAACTGAATTTGCTGAGAAAACAATAACAATTAGGTTAATACATGATGGAAAACATGCAAAGGAATATCTTATAAAGTTGTAAAGTTCAAATTAAAATATAGTTTAAAGCAAAAAAATGAAGAAACAAATTCCAGCTTTAGCTCTCTTACTTCTTTTCTTTTACAAACCCCCACTGCTAATTTTGGGTCTTCAACCATGCAAATCCTATTTAAAAACATGCAAAGGAATATCTTTCTACACCCTCCCTTCAAATAAAAAAAAAATAGAAAAGATCCTACAACAAAGAAACAAAAAATTACTTGCAAACAATGTCCTATAAATTGGTGCTATGCAATAACCCTTGTAAAAAACAGTCCCAACAACAAGCTAGCTTTAACAACATCAAAGTAAAAAAGAAATTATGATATTCAAAAACCCCAAACTAGAGTACTCTTGAATTCAACAATCTTTTGATAGTGAAGATGAATCACGAAGGTTTAAGAGAAGAAGTTCCAAAGTTGCACTAGCACTTTCAGATCTACCTTACAATTCTCCCAAGAATTTTGAAGCACAACTAAGTCCAAAATTGAGTAGCAATGGAGCATGATAGAATAACAACTAAGCACTTTGCACCTTGAAAATTGGTAAACAAAGCCAATGCTATTTATTCAAACTCATAAACATATAGGGTTTTCTTCAAATTGAACCTCAATCCAATAATCCCAGAAATCCCAAATTAAAACATCAAAGAGAGATCAAGTATAACAAAAAAAAACACAAAGAAAAATAAAGAGAAACACAAGAGAACCACAAAATTCTACAATGTTATTAGTTAGAAAAGATTGGTACCAAACCACAAGCAAATCCATCCACAGATCTAAGAACTGATAATCACTACGTAGAGAGTTAAGATCCTGAAGAACAAGTTTCTTATATAAAGAAACATTTAAATCTCATTCACTTGAACAGGAAAATCACACAAGCTCAAAGAAACCAGAAAATCAGTAAAACATAGATCAGCTTTACTGAAATAAAGATACCAGATTTTGTATAACTTTGTTTCTTCTGAAAATCAATACACAAAGAGTTGAGATCATGAACAACAACTTTCTTATACAAACTTTGGACAAAAACTCACTCAATTAAGCAGGAAAATTCAAACAAGAAGTGGCATCCAAAGAAAAACATAATCAGAAAAAACACACTCTAATCTAAAAACATTAAAAACAGCCTTTTATACAATACTTCAGTGACTGAAAAGAAACAGGTTAGTCACAACCCACGCGTTTGAACCAGATCAACTCCACCGCTCTTCATCTAATCCACTGCTTTGCCTTGAACTAACGATATATCTGTGATTATTAAATCTCAGCCGTTCATTGCTTCTCAATTCTTTGCTTCAGCATCTGCCTCGAACTTACTCATTTTCCCTGATAAAACCCATCACAGCCATTCATTTTCTTCCAGCCATCTACTAACGAATTTACCTGTATTTTGAACACTTGAAAAGACACAAATGCCCTTTAAATCAAATGTTATACCACTAGGACAGTTTCAGCTTCATCTCTTCATCTCTTCAATTCTTCAATCATAACCAACAAAATCCCCCCTTGATTGAAGCTGACAGACTCCCATTTCACCTCTGAACTGTCTATGCTTCTGAACATTCAAACACTTTGTAAAAATATCAGCAACTTGTACATTTGTAGAACAATAATTCACTTGAATTTTCTTCTTTGTCACAAGCTCCCTAATATAGTGAAACCTCACATCCATATGCTTTGTTCTACCATGAAGTGTAGGATTCTTTGCAATAGCAATGCATGATTTATTATCACACCAAATCTGAACTGCAGTGTCACAATTCACATTACAATCAACCAAGATCTTCTCCATCCACATACCATGACAACATGCTGCATTCAAGGCAATATACTCAGCTTCTGTGGATGAAAGAGCCACAATTTCTTGTTTTTTTGATGACCAACACACTGCCCCTTATCCTAGAGAAAAAACAAAACCAGATGTGCTCTTTCTATCTTGTGTATCTCCACTCTAATCACTATCACTATAGCCTTCAATCACACAATTCACATTACTATTATACTGAATTCCATAGTCATAAGTACCAGCTACATACCTCAGAACATGCTTAGCAGCCCCAAATTGAAATTTTGTAGGTTGTGTCATGTGTCTTGAAAGTAAATTCACCGAATACACTAAATCAGGCCTAGTGTGTGTCAAATATAAAAGTTTACCAACCAAACTTCTATACATAGTTGCATCAACACCTTCTGCATTATCACTTAGCTGCAATTTTGTGCTTTAAGCCATTGGAATACCCACTGACTTACAATGCTGCATACCAAACTGTCTTAACAAATCTTTGGCATACTTCTTTTGTGAAACATGAAGACCATTTTCACTTTGATTTACTTCCAATCCCAAAAAAATATTTCATCACACCTAAGTTTGTCATATCAAACTCTTTTTTCATAGCTTCTTTAAACTGATCAACAACTTCAATTGAGGACCCCAAACAAATCAAATCATCCACATATACACACACCAATAATGTTTCAGACTGATGTTCAGACTTTTTGTACAAGGTGTGCTCTGTGAGACTTCTATGAAAGCCTTGGGAAAGAAACCAAGTATCTAACCTCTCATACCATGCTCTTGGGGCCTGTTTTAAACCATATAGAGCTTTAAACAACCTATATACATGATCTTCTTTACCTTGTACTTCAAACCGTCTAGGTTGAGACACATATACCTCTTCCTCTATTCTCCCATTCAAAAAAGCAGATTTAACATCCAATTGATAAATTGGCCATTTCCTTTGTGCACCAAGAGCCAGGATCATCCTTATTGTATCCATTCTTGCCACTGGAGCAAAAACTTCCTCATAATCAACTCCATATTCCTGAGCATAGCCTCTTGCTACAAGTCTTGCTTTATATTTTTCAATTTCACCATTTGGTCTTAACTTAGTCTTATACACCCACTTGACTCCAATTTTCTTCTTACCTGTTGGTAGTTCACAAAGCTTCCAAGTTCCATTCTTCTAAATTGAGTCAATTTCTTCAGACATTGCTTGCCTCCAATGCTCAGACTTTACTGCTTCTTCATATGTCTCAGGATCTGTCACAACCAAAGCAAAAGTACAGCCTTCATAAATTTATTTTAATGCTCTAACTCTTTGTATAGGTGACTCATCAACACTGGAATCACTCAATTGCTCGCATTGCTGCTGGTAGAAACTCCATTCTCTGCTATGACCATTAATACTACTACTACTTCATTCTTTGAATTTTCGACTTCTCGGATGTGAGATCTTGATCGCAGTTCCTAAAATTGTTCTCATATCGGTAGTATCACTGCTTTTGTAGAAGCTTGTACTTCCTTCCGCTGCAAAATTCATTCTCGAGAAAAGTCACATCTCTCGATCACAAGCTTCCCTGATTCTGGTATAAAAATCCTGTAGGCCTTGGCATTAATGCAATATCCAACAAAAATACCTTTCAGGGCCCTTTGATCTAACCACGCACATTTTGAGTTTGGCGAGATATGTATATGCAATACAACCAAAGACCCTTAAATGATTCACCTTTTGGCTTAACATCAAACCATGTGCCTCATGGGGGTTTTTATTCCACTTGCTTGTGTGGGAGAAATATTAGATAGATACACTACTATCATGGCCCATACGCTGAAAAGAATTCGGGCAAGTGACTTGAATTTAACAAGCTTCTTGCCTTATCAACAAGAGTTCTGTTCTTTCTCTCAGCAACCCCATTTTGCTGAGGAGTATAAGGAGCAGTCAATTCATGTTTAATCCCATTTTTAAAGCAAAACTCATCAAAATCTTTAGATACAAACTCTCCACCTCTATCAGTTCTCAAAATTCTCAATATCTGGCCTGATTGTCTTTCAACAAAGGCTAAAAATTGTTTGAAACATGAGAACACCTCATGCTTGTACTTGATTGGATATACCCAACTCATTCTAGTGTAATCATCAATAAACAACAGAAAATACTTACTGCCACCATGAGATTTAGTTTGCATTGGCCCACACACATCTGCATGCACAAGATGAAGTTTTTGTTTTGCTCTCCATGACTTGCCAGATGGAAATGGTAACCTTGTTTGCTTCCCATAAATACAAGCTTCACATACACCTATTGGCTGCACCCTTGGCACCCCAAAAACAAGCTTCTTCTGATTCAGAATTTTCAGTCCTTGAAAATGCAGATGCCCTTATCTGTAATGCCACAACAAACTTAGATCACCCTTGCTTCCATTCACAACATTCACTTGTTCACCATCACTAGCAGAAAACTCTATAGGATACAAATTTTTATTGTTCCTATGCAACATCAAAATTGAATCACCTCCAGTATTCATAATTTTACACCAAGTCTTCTTGAAAACAATCTCATAATCACAAGCTGTCAATTGCCCAATACTGAGTAAATTATGAGCCAGCTGTGGCATATATTTCACATTCTGAATCAGTTTTTTAATTCCTCCTTGCATTGTAATCATCACTAAGCCTTTCCCTTGCACTTCAACATCTTTATCATTTCCCAACTTTACACTATGCCTTCACTGATTCATCTAGACTGTAAAACAAATTTGTCACCTGTCATATGATTTGAACAACCACTATCCAATAACCATAGGGAAGAACAAACATTGCCATCACCTCCAGGCACCAAAAACAAATTCCCATAGTCACTAGAAGATCCTTCATCTTGAGAATTAGAACTAGACCCCTTTCAAAATTTTTGTTCTGAGACCAACAATGTGATTGAGTATGACCATATTTCTTACAATTGAAGCACTTAATATTTTGTAAGCTCCCTCTATTACCCCTTTGTCCAACAAATTGCCTTTGCCCTCTTGAAAACCTGCCAAATGGTCTTGATCCAATTCTCCCTCTCTGCCATGTATTATTATCAGAAGAATTCTGCTGTCTTTATCCAACTTGCCTTTGATCAACATAACCCTCGACCTCTCAATTGCCATCAAACCTTCCTCTGCCTCTCAGATTCTCTAACCCTTCTCTCTGCACATTTCTACCACTTCTTGTGTCTCCTTGAACTACAAAGGACCTATCTTCATGTCTTCAGAGGCCCGAGTTGTATCTAGCTTCATGAGCTTGTAAAAGCCTTTGCTCAAATCATCCAAGGTCATTGTCTTCATGTTCCTTGCTTCTTCAATTGAGGTTACAACATGCACAAACCTTGATGATAAACTTCTCATGACCTTCAAAACAACCTCATCTTCTTTTAATTAAGTTCCCATACCTCTGATTTGATTTACAACAGTTAGAACCCTAGTAACATACTGTTGCACTGCCTCATCTTCTCTCATTTGAAGCAAATCAAATTTCTGTCTCAACGTTTGTTATCTTACTGAAACCATTCGAGAAGAACCTTGATTTTCATTTTTGAGATGATCCCATGCTTCCTTTGCTGAATTAAACCTCACCAATCGTGAGTATTGATTCATCCAGCACTTTATTGCTGGCGAGAAAGAATGCCTTTGCATCATCTTCTTTGTCTTTTTCAGTTGAATTCTTCTCTTTACTAATACCTTCTTCCACAATCTTCCACAACCTACGAGACACGAAAAAGTCTTCATTCTAAAAGCTCGATGTTCATACCCTTCTCCTTTAAAGATTGGTAACAATGAAGGAGAGATATCTGGTGTAGATGAAGTAGCTGAACTAGAAGTCATCTTTAATTCCACAGCAACCAGCAACAACAATTGAGTGCTAACACAACAAAATTCAGATCCTGCTTCTCCAAAAAAAAACTCTTCAAATACATACTGGACTACACCACAGCTATGTCGATCCGACATAATACCAAAAAGCGAGCAAACCCGGACAAACCCGACAGCGAGAACACAAAAACATATCAATTAACCGGCAACCGCAGCTACGATACCATCGATAATCACTACGTGAGAGTTAAGATCACGAAGAACAAGTTTCTTATATAAAGAAACCTTTAAATCTCATTCACTTGAGCAGGGAAAAATCACACAAGCTCAAAGAAACCCGGAAAATCGATGAAAACATAGATCGACTTTCTTGAAATAAAGATACAGATTTTTGTATAACTTTGTTTCTTCGAAAAATCAATACAGAGAGTTGAGATCATGAACAACAACTTTCTTATACAAACTTTGGACAAAAAACTCACTCAATCAAGCAGGGAAAATTCAAACAAGAAGTGGCATCAAAAGAAAAAAACATAATCGGGACACACACTCTAATCTAAAAAAACATTAAAAAGCAGCTCTTTTATACAATACTTCAGTGACTGAAAAGAAACAGGTTAGTC
This sequence comes from Dioscorea cayenensis subsp. rotundata, assembly GCF_009730915.1. Lineage (NCBI taxonomy): Eukaryota > Viridiplantae > Streptophyta > Magnoliopsida > Dioscoreales > Dioscoreaceae > Dioscorea > Dioscorea cayenensis. The sequence continues at coordinate 50,317 of NW_024087641.1, forward strand.
ACAACCCACGCGTTTGAACCAGATCAACTCCACCGCTCTTCATCTAATCCACTACTTTGCCTTGAACTAACGATATATCTGTGATTATTAAATCTCAGCCGTTCATTGCTTCTCAATCCTTTGCTTCAGCATCTGCCTCGAACTTACTCATTTTCCCTGATGAAACCCATCACAGCCATTCATTTTCTTCTAGCCATCTATTAACGAATTTACCTGTATTTTGAACACTTGAAAAGACACAAATGCCCTTTAAATCAAATGTTATACCACCAGGACAGTTTCAGCTTCATCTCTTCATCTCTTCAATTCTTTAATCATAGCCAACAAGAACAACAAGATGGACTATGCATATAATGACAAGAGTATTCAAACCAAAATCCATACATCGATCAAACGCCGAGAAAAACACCAAAACGAATGGGGCAAGAAAATCCCTATAGATTAAAGTAACATGATTGGAAAAGTAGCAATCGAAACAAGAGAGGAAGGAGACAAGCCTGATATAGGTACAGGATCAGTCCTGGCGCTTGAGCTTCTCGATCCGCTGATTGAGCTGCTCCACCTTGACAACAAGGTTGGTGACAGCGAAGAGGAGCCAATAGAGGACGAGGGCAGAGGCGATGAGAAGATCATTGCGCTGGCTCTTCACGATCGATTTCTGGTGCCGCCAGTGCTCGGTCGGCGTACAGGCGTGCTCCTAGTCTCACGTCGGCTGGTTCTCGTACATCCAGTAGATATCCATGAGCAAGAAGAGGCAGAAGGGGATGATTGACGACGACGATCAAGCCCTTGCGAAGGGCATCGAGGATGGGGAGGGTGATGAGGAGGAGTATGATAGCCTCTGTTGCAACCCTCCATAATACCCTGCTCAAAAGCTGTAATTTCCTTCTGAAAAGATACAAACACTCACAGATGTAATTAAAAACAACCCTGATCTCACCGATCCTTCATTACCATCACAAACAACTAAGTACATAAGACTCAAACAATAGAAAATACATAAACAAGAGACCATAGGCTACCAGCCTGGAGATCTCTCAATCTCAGATCATCCACCCAAGGAGGAAGATGAACAGGAGAAGGATTGAACGGATACTCACAACACAACAACAATAATAGAATTCATTTTCCAAGGAGGAGCTGGATTAATTCAGAATTGACTGAAGCAGGCCCATGGTGTTTGTCAAATAGTGATAGCATTGGAATTTCCTGCTCCCAGGCCAAAAGACAGAAGAGCCCCTAACCCCTTACTATACTTGAATAAACAGCTCAAGGGTACTTAATGTAATTTCCCCCCTCCCGTTTTTCCCTCCTTCTGAATAGAATGAAATGACGATGTGGCCCTTCCTCCTTTAGTCAAACAACAGTAACGACCTGAGGGCAACTTATGTAATTTCACTTCTCGTAAAATCTCTGATTTTACCGAAACACCCTCCCTTCAGTGTGAGTATGACTTTAGCTGTCGAGGTTACTTGGTGTCATTCTCACCCCCCCAGCCTACCCTCTCATACGAATTCCCCTTTCTCACTGAATTAACTCCATCTTCTACTCATTTATTCATTACTGCAGCTATTCTAAGGTAACCTGCAACAGCCTCCGTCGCCGCGGCGTTGCCGAGCACCACCCGCTCCAGCGCCATGTATCCGAGGGTTTCTGGATTTTTGTGGTTTTGATCGAAAGAGCATGGAACACGAGGAAGAAGGGTAGGCGTGTGATGATGACACGTGGCGGAGATGTAGAATGCTGGGTGATAGAACCTTACTTTATAACAATTCATAGTGAATTTATAGCTTTTTGTTTTTTTTAACTGAAAATTATCAAACTGAAGATTTTTAATTATTTTTATTATTATGAACAAAATTTAAAAATATAAGTAATTAATGGAAATTAAAAAAATTCAATTACTCCTAACAATGAATTATGTGACTTTTTAACATTTTGTAATATAATCTATTATTTTCTTAAATAATTAGTGGTGAAAAGTAAATTCTTTCTCGGATAATTTTTTAAATTATATATTGTACAAAGATTTTTTTACCAATAATTTTTATTTAAATAATAAAAGGTAGTGGAGACTATTTTTTGCTTTTAAAAATAATTTTTTATGTTTAATATATATAACCACTAATATATGAATTGGCAACTATATAATTATTATTAAAAAAATAATTAATAAACTTGTGCTTAGTCAAAAATTTGCTATGTTGTCCTAAGTATTAATCGTATGCTGCTTTCGTGGTTCGATGCTCTTGCAGATAACGCCAAGGTGAAACTTGAAGATACCATGACTACTGTCAAGTGTAGCTTTGATGCTATGTTTGGATTGAGAGTCGGCGAGGGATAGTAAAGTAAAGCGAGAGTTTTGGAGTGTCAGAGTCAGCCCTTCCCTCGTTTTGATTGGTATTTTTAATTTAACGAAGGGAAAGGAAGGGTTAACTCTGACCCTCTAAAACCCCCTTTTCCTGGCCCCCGATTTGGGGTACCGGGGGAGAGATCCTTGTAAATATTTTAAAATTTTTTAAAAGACCTTATTACCATTATTTTTTAAAAATTAATAACATAACACCACTTTTTATTTTAATCAAGTATTCACATGACACCCATTACAAATCTTTGTTTTTATGTATTCCTTTTTTGTTTGCTTATTTTTTTTATCTGTTTGTTTATATTGTGTTTTTTATTTCTCAATTCATCTTTAGAATAATTTATCTATTCTATTCTTAATATAATTCTATTGCTATCCAAATTTTATTTGAAGTTCAAATAAATTTAAAATTTTCTTTGAGTGAGAAAAACAACTAATAATTACCTAATTCACATGATTATTATGTTATGAATTAATAAATTAAAATAGGTTTATTAACAATATGATAAAGTGATCTTGTGATGATCCATATAGAATTGTAGGAGAAATTGGTCTTTAAATCCTAATTAAGTAATTTGGTGTTGATAAGAGTATAATTGGTAGATCATATTATTATATATTCCTTCTTTTCCTTTCCCTTTCGTAACCAAACAAGGTTTATTAGAGAACTCTCATTTCCTTTCCCTCCATAAAATTTGTCTATCCAAACGAAGGTTGAACCTGTCCTTTTCTTTCTCTCACTTTCCCTCCCCTTCCCTCCCCTTACTTTCCATTCGACTTTTGAATCCAAACACTATGTGAGTTTCTTGGATCAAGGGGCATTAGACTAGGGAGGACGTTGCTGCCAAGGAGACACCCGATCTGGCTACGAGATAGTCTTTGTATTTTGTGTGGTCTAGAAGATGATCTTGTATCCTCAAGTGGTCTGTTTTTGGTAGCCCTTGTATCACTTATTGTGGTGTGAGTGGTTTTGTCATCTTGGTTGTGGTTGTTCTGTATTGTGTTTGTTCCTTTCAGTTTAATTGAAGTGGTTTATCTACATTTTAAAAAAAATTACCGCTAAAAACACATCTATAAAGGTGAATTTGAAAATCTGCCATTGTAGAGGTTTATTACGGCTAATTTATAAATGTGCTGCTAAATTTAGTCAAACACAATTTTCTTGTAGTGTGAACATTCAATTTTTGGTCTACACGCACACCCCTAAAAAAAAAAATGCTTATCGCATTTATCTGAAAAACATAGAGGTTAAGTATAGAAATGAAAAAAATAGAAGTTCAGCATAGAAACAAAAATAGCTATTGTAAATGCCAAGAAACTCAACAAAAGAAAACTTCTTAGTAAGAAATGAAATGTCCAACAAACAAATCCATAGTGGTATGTTTGTCTGCCTAGGACTTGATTTAAAATATTATAATTTTTTTTTTATGTATATACTAGTTGAGCTTTCTTTTGTTTTCTCCGAAGAGATAATCCACATTAACTATTGATCACTAAAGATTTATTATTGATAAATTTATTTGCTACTAAACAGATGAAATTCTCATTAAAATCAGTGCGATGTTTGCATGCAATCTGTGCAAGTTTATTTCAATCAACCTTACATTTGCTAAGTGCAAACTTTGATGCTAAATTTTACTTCAATCATGCTCAACCTTATTGTATCTGCCTTTTATAGCTTTATTCATTGTGAAATAATGTGACACCTCAATAAGATTTTAAGTACTGAAGTAAAATTTGAATCCGAGGTGTATACCATGGTTAGGTTTTGTGCCCAATGTGATTTTAAATTAAGTTAAGAAAACATGTATTTTATCTAAAAGTCTAACACCGTCTCATAGAGAGCTTAGCTTTTTAAAAATACTAATTTATTTTTCATCAAACATCTGATTAATTTCTACAAATTTTTTTTTCTTTTGACAAACAAGCAACAAATGCCCCATTTAAGGGAAGTCGAAAATTTCTACAAGTTTATCTAATATTTTTAAAATATTTTTTATTTACCAAAGAATAATGAATGGATATCAATGACTTTTATATAGCACATTGCCACTAAAATATCAAAGATAAAGGGATGTAGATGTTTAGTAACTCTAACTTAGGGTGGGGGCTTTTCACTAAAAGAATTGAAATGTGTGTGCTTAGTAAATAATTCTTTGAAAGGGATGATGAGATATGACCTTGGTTAAGTTAGACAATAAATTAATGTATTAATCTCGTGTGTTCAATGAATATTTTGTTAGTTCTCTTCCTATTGATGGTATATGTTCTTATTTTCAGTTTGAAATCATTTACAGGCAACAATTCTGGTGGCTATTGTGGAACCCTGTAATTAAGCTGCCTATCATCAATAACATCAGACTTAAAAAAGCCCTAAACAAATTATCTTCTATCCCAATCAACCAAACTATGGTATTACAAATATATATATATATATATATATACATATATACTGAGTTTGATACCTAATTATATAACTCTAATTTTTGTTGATTTCAGGCTATTGAGGTAATATGGACTCCACAAAGTGAAAATGACACACTTTCTAAGTTAGAATTGCTTGAGAACTACCCACCTTTGAAACCTCTACAAGAGGAAACATTGGCTATTGACACAGGATGATCGGGTAATTTTTTTGATTGAGCACTAACCTTTGGTCATATTTCAATTTGAGCACCAACATTCAAAACGTATCAAAGTGAGCATTAACATTTAATTTGGTTACATTTGTGAGACTATTGGAGTTTTCCAGCGAGAATTCAGTGACGTGGACGAACTCCACGTCATCTTCACCCTCGGAGGCTGCCACATCAACCTCTTCATCCTTTGTTCTCATCATCTTTTTCCCCTTTTCACCCCACTTGTTGATGTGGTAGCATTCACCAGTGAAGATGAGGTAGAGTCCGGTGTCCACGTCACTGAATTCTCACCAGAAAAACCCAACAACCTCACCGGTGTAACCAAATTAAATGTTAGTGCCCACTTTGATACATTTTGAATGTTGGTGCCTAAATTGAAATATGACCAAAGGTTAATGCTTAACCAAGAAATTTACCCTAAAGTTAACACTCAAGCAACCCTTATTTTACTTTAAAAAAAAAAAGGGAATGCTTTTTAAGGAAATGATAACAAAACTTTATTTAGATGTTTTCTTCTTGGTTTATCATCTATAGATGCAGTATGCTCAGAACATATGTTCCTTGATTTCATATTTGAATTCTTATCTGTTAAGCATTTTTTTTTCATTTGCAGTTAGATTCTAATAATAGTTTTGTTAAAAAAAATTATAGTATATGTTATCATTAGGCCACACTCGCCATAACAAAAGGGCCATTGATACAAATATAGATATTTAAGGCTATTTAGAAAGTATGCAAGGATAAAAAAAATAAAAAATAAAAACTCAACTTTATTTGATTAAATTTCCTAAGAAGTTTAGGTTAAACTTGACATAGGAAAAAAATTGTAAATAACATGATTTAATCATAGATGGTTATAGAAACCATGGCCTCTTCTTAATTTTATTAAGTAATCATTTTATAAAATATTTACTGTTATATATATATATATATGAAAATATAATAATGTTACACGTCTCCTATTACAAAAGCTTTCTTAAAAAATTAATTTTATTTGGACAAACAAATATAATAATATTCTTTATTCTAGTCTTGTAACTGTTAGAAGAAGGGAGGGAGAGAATGGAACAAGTGTATATGCTTGAATGACTTACATGAGTGCCCCTTTGGGTCTACATATAGAGCATGATAAGTATATATATATATATATATATATATATATATATGTCTATACATATATATATACATGTATACATATAAATATAATACAACAATACATCTAACAGTAACAACAAACATATGAACAATTGATTAAAAAAAAAGATTGCTGGGTATAAGGCAATTATACAATGTTACGGGGTATGAATAAAAAACTTGTGCAGGTGATATGGTGGCTTTGAGCGAATGAATGAAAAAAATAAAATAAAATAAAATACTTCCTCCATACAAAAGGTTATCTATATCTTAATTCACAATTTTAAATTTAAACATATTAATTACCATACAAAAATAAAATAAGATTTTATATTAAAATAAAAATTTTGAATTTGTATAAATTCTTTACTTTCTTTTTTTTCTTTTTTGAAACACCATATTATTTATTTACTTGACCTTCCTCAGTTTTATGTAAAAAAATATAATATGAAATTCTATGCCGGAATGATCTCACGTTTTTGCTAATTGAACATTAAAAATAGAAAAGTTGCAACAAGTGTCACTTTTTGCAAAATGAACCATTGAATTAATGGAAGTGATATCATTTCCAATGATATTGACAATGTTTTTTTTTTTTTTTTGAAAAATTGGTTATAAACCTCTCAAAAGCTCTATAATTGCATATTTACTTTTATAAAAAATATAATTGTATACATATCCCTGGAAATATAGGTAATTACGGATATGCCCCTACTATTAGATTCCGTTAACAGAAGTTAATCAAACTTTATTAACTATGATTATAATTTGGATTAAGATATACAAAAAGTCCAAAATTATAATCCTTGCAAATAGTCATTTTACAATAAAAAAAACTTTCAAGGGTATATATGCAAAGCTTGTAATGGTCATTTTATATATTTGTTATTTGTAACGGATGGTTTTTCAATCAATTTGAACCCCAGAGGTATATATGTAATTATATGTATTATTTAGGGCTATGTATGCAATTATTTTTTATTTAAAGATAAATATATAATTTCAAAATTATTCAGGGAAATACCTACATAACTCCTCTTTTTTTTTTTTAACTCCATGTCAATGACATGATTGGCCATTTGTTAATTTATGTTCGCATCATCTCATAAATATGTTCAAGTTAATATTTCTTAAGCCATGTGACTTCTAAAAATAATGAATGATCTAAAACTAAGCGTGAGAACCATATTAAATATTTTTAAAGTAAAAATCAACATATACGTTACTAACCCAACGACATTGACTCTACTGTAAAAAAAAAAAATATTGATGTAAAATATTCAAATTCCCAAGTTCAAGTTTCACCGGACATAATAGTGATAATATCCCCAAATGTAGGTGCGGGCTGCAAACCATATTTTACATCACTAAGTGAGCATGTATAAACTGAATGTTTAATTTTCGATCTATATGTATGCCATGCCGCTAAGAATGCTTGGGCATTTATCCAAAAAAAACCAAAATTAACTATCGTAAGAAATGAAATGTCCAACAAACAAATCCATAGTGGTCTATTTGTCTGCCTAGGACATGATTTAAAATATATATATATATTTTTTTTTTGTATCTACTAGTTAAGCTTTCTTTTGTTTTCCCCCGAAGAGATAATCCTCAGTGACTATTGATCACTAAAGATTTATTATTGATAAATTTATTTGCTGCTAAACAGATGAAATTCTCATTAAAAATCAGTGACATGTTTGCATGCAATCTGTGAAAGTTTATTTCAATCAACCTAGCATTTGCTAAGTGCAAACTTTGATGCTAAATTTTTATAAATTGTAGGCAACATAATATCATGCACAACCTTATTTTATCTGCCTTATATTGCTTTATTCATTGTGAAATGATGTGATACCTCAATAAAATTTTAATTACCAGAGTAAATTTTAATTTGAATCTGAGGTGTATACAATGGTTAGGTTTTGTGCCCAATGTGGTGTTAAATTAAGTTAAAAGAAGTTAATTTTATCCAAAAAAAATTTTCTCAAACAAATTCTATTTTTTTGGGAGCTCAGCTTTCTTTAGATATTTTTTTTTTCATCAAACATATGCTAAATTTCTATTTTTATTTATTTATTTTTACAAACGGGCAATAAACACCTCCCCTTTTAAGGGAAGTCAACCATTTCTACTTACTTTCAACTAATATTTTTGGAATATTTTTTATTTACCAAAGAATTAGGAATATATATATATATCAATGCCCTTTTTAGAAACACATTGCCACTAAAATTTCAAAAATAAAGGGATGTAGATGCTTAGTAACTCTAACTTAGGGTGGGGGGATTTCACTAAAAGAATTAAAATGTATATACTTAGTAAATAATTCTCTGAAAGGAATGTAGATCACTGAAGATCATGATGAGATATGACCTTGGTTATGTTAGACTATAAATTAATGTATTTATCTCTTGTGTTCAATGAATATTTTGTTAATTCTCTTCATATTGATGGTATATGTTCTTATTTTTATTTTGAAATCATTTATAGGTAACAATTTTGGTAGTTATTGTGGAACCCTGTAAGCTGCCTACCATCAATAACATCATAGGTGGATCTAGAGGGGTCAAGGGTGTGCTCAAGTAGGGTTGTAAACGAGCTGAGCTGAGCTGAGCTTTGCCTTGTTCAAACTTGGCTCATTACTATTTAATCAAGTTCGAGCTTGAGCCGTGCTTTCTTCGAGCTTCATTTTTCATGTTCAAGCTTGGCTCGTTACTATTTTAATCGAGCTTATTTCGAGCTTCATACTCCAATTCAACTTGTTAAGAAAATTCGAAGCTTAGACTTAGCTCGTTAGCTTGATTAAGGCTTGACTATTCTTTTATATTTTATTTTTTTGATTTAGTAAAGTATCATTTAAAGCTTATTTAATGAATCATTATCAAGTATGGCTCAACTCGATTTGAGTTTGAGGATCATTTTAGTAAAAACATAATTTAAGCTTGTTTATGGAATCATTAAGGTTTGAGTTCAAGCTTGTTAAAATCTTCATTAAATAAGTTAACAAATAATTACAATAATAGCAAAATAAACATTATGATGTAACTATCTATAAATATTTTTTTTTTGTAATATTATTAACGATCCAATAAATACGCTTGCTCATGACACTATAAATGATTATATTAATGATTGTTATAGATAAAATTATAAATGATACTATAAACGAGCTTTTAATTATACAATAAACAAGTCGTTCACAAGATTTAACTTAATGAACTAGCTAATCCGAGCTTTTAATGAGCTAAGCCGTCGAATAGTAGTTTAGAGCCCTATATGTGTCAATGTGTGACTCAAATTGACAACAATGACATAGACATATATACACCTTAATATACATATATATATATATATATATATAAACGAGCTTACAATCGAGCTTATAAACGAGCTTGTTCGCGAGCTATATTCGCGAGCAAAACCGAGCTGAGCTTTCGGCTGCTTAAGCTTGGCTCGTTTATTAATTGAGCTTGAAAATGATGTTCAAGCTTGGCTCGTTTACAATATGAGCTGAACACGAACGAGCCCTTATCGAACTCGAACACCAAGCTACTCACGAACGGTTAGGATCAAATACACCCCTATGCTCAAGCACCCCTTGCCCATGATTACGAATATATATATATATATAATTAAAATATTAATAATTATAATTCATATGAAAAGGGATAATTATTATTTATTTTTTTTCAAAATTCTACCCACAATATTTAAAATAAAATAAATTAAAATAATAAAATTATTATATTAAATAAAATTGATGTTGGGTGACAATAATAAATAAAATGGCTAACCAAATCTAGATCTTCAAATATTTTTGTTTTTAAATTTTAAATCTAAATATATTTTTTCGAACTTATCACTACATAATTATCATTTTTTAGGATATTAATGTAAAAAATAGTAATAATAAATAAAAATAAAACCTTAAAAAAATGCAATTGCTATCTTAAAATCTCTAAAATCAATCATTGCAGGTTGTGAGTTTTCTCTCTTTGCTCCATTTCTTCCCCATTTATATTTTATCTTTCATTATAGGGGGCTAATTATGTATTTTTTTTCTTATTTGTTATATATCTAATTTAATTTGTTTAATTTTTGTGTGATTATTTGTTGTCTAAAAGTATTTGATATTTGTTAAATAATTTGTTAACTATTTGTTTGGTTATTTGTATGAAAAATGTTGTGAAAACAGTTAAATATTTGTTGTGATTAATTGTTATGAAAAATTGATTATTCATAAATTATTTGTTAAATAATTGTTGTATAAATAAAGTAAGATTGTGAATTTATGGTAAATTATTTTTTAGTTACATTATTTGTTAAATTATTGTTTAACTGTCAATTGAGTTATTTGCTATTTAGATATAATAAGTTTTATACACTTAAACCAAAATAAAAAGTAGAAAAATAAAAAGTTAAAAACTCAACTTCATTTGATTTATGGAGTCGATGCACGAAGACCTCCTGGGTGGCTCTCGGGGCGGCGCCCGCGGCGGAGAGAGAAGGATGGAGGTAAGAGACCGTTTTCGCGCTATCGTCCGTCTGGTCCTAGCATGCAGGTGGCAGCTAGGGGAGCTCTAGTGCGACCTGGCAAATCGTTCGCGCAAGCGGCCAGCCCTCCTGATAGTAGCCAACCTGTGGAGATTTCGGTGGAGGAAGGTTGGAAGACGGTCCAAGGTCGTAAATCCAAGAACAACCCTCCTCTGAAGGTCATAGCTAAGACACGTAGTCCTCGTGCCTCCCCACCTGGCGAGCTTATCGCTGTGACTGGGGTTAAGAGACAACGGTCCCCGATGACGTGTGGCCATTGCTTTAGGTCAACGCATAAGACGGAGGAGTGTCGCCACCTCTTGACGTGCAGGCGTTGTGGAGGTTCTGGCCACATGGCCTCTGGATGCAGGGTGGAGATGCCTTCACCCCCTAGACACAGGCGGGTCCGTCCGGTTGCTAAGGTTAGGAGACCTCCGGAGGTTGCTGCAGTTGATCACCCTAGGCGAGAGAAAACACCGGTGGACCGCTTGCATCCGCACAAAGCTCAACTATCCATTTCACTAACACAGGAGACCTCAAAACTTAGGAAAGATTTGGCAAAGGTCATCATGCTGGACATTGTTTCAGGTCAGTCCAACGAGGAGATCTTGCTGGAATTCCTCCCCGGGGCACTTAACACTCCGCGGGTGGACGCGGTTTATGTGTTTAGAGGCAACTCGTTCCTGGCCACATTGTGCAGCGAAGAAGAAGCGATTAAGGCGAGCAAGATTGGAGATCTAAGTCTTCCTTCACAGCTGGGTCCATGCGTTATGTCCATCTGCCCATGGTCAGCGGAGGTTAGATTGGTGGGGGCTGCGTCGGGTAAGGGACATGTTCTTCTCATTTGGAACTTACCTTTGCATGCATGGACGTGGACGGTATTGGTCGATCTTCTTCACCCCATCGGGGAACTTGTGGCCATTCCGCAACCCAGCAAGCCACATAAGGCTTTCCTCTCGGTGTTAGTTCGGTGTCATCACCGAACGTTGCTCCCTTGCGAGGTTTCGTTGAGTTTTCGGCATGCGGAAATTCGTAATTCTCATAACTGACAATAAGCTGTCGTTTCCGACTTTCCGTCGGGACTTGGAGAAGTTTGTTTATACGTCGGCAACCCTAGCCATGGAGGAGGCGGAACATGACGCTTGCCGCACGCGTTTCACACATGAGTTGACGAGGGAGGCTAAAGGTAAAGAGAAGTTGAATCCACGACCAGTGCCGGAGCTTGAACGGGAGTCGCAGAACACTGACTTGGTTCATAATCGAACTTCTAGAGAGGATGGCAATCGTGAATGGCGACCACATTTATAGGAGACGATGACCCGACCGGGGGTAGTGGCCTTCCAGTTAGCGCGGTGCCTCAAAGTAAGGAGAGGGACCAAGGTCTTGGGGAGATAGCAAGCGCTAAGTTGACCTGTCCGGTGAGCGATGCTCCTGGGGTCATTCTGGTGATACCTACGGGGACCCAACCGGCAAGCGTGGTGCCTGGGGTCACACAGGAGAAAGCTACGGGGACCCGGCCGGTGAGAATGGCTCCCAGGGTCATTCCGGCGAAACCCGCGGTGACTCGGCCGGTGAGCTTTGCTCCAGGGGTCATGGCGGAGGTTGACCGGAGAGAGACCTCTCACGATTGTGGGCATGATTCGTTGCGGACCGTTGGTCCGTTACCTTTGGTTCGAGGGGAGAATCTGCAAGTATTACCCGATGGGTTAACGCCGCGTGGAGATGGCCAGTATGGCATCAGCATTCGTGTTGTCGATAGAGGGTTGGTCGAGGTTGCCACCTTTAACGAGGTATCTGACAGTCAACCATTGAATTTGCAAGATCCTTCTAATTCTTCACGCGTTATAAATGCTAACCCGAGTCTTGGGAAACCTGTTTTGTTGCAGCCCACTATCGTGGAGGTTAACGCTTCATGGGGGAACACTCCCAAGCCCAACCAAGGATAGCACTGCTAATCCTTTACAACTGGCTAGGCCTCAGGGGGTAACTGAGCTGGATGGGCCTCCTGCTGGAAATCTGACCCATGGAGACACGATGGAGGTTGATACGTATTGCGATCCTTCCAAGCCTCCCTCGAACCTCAGTCTCCCGCCCAATTTTAAGTGGGTATACATACATGGAATTTGGACCCTTGTGCCAACTAAATTCTCTATTGATATCACTTCCCGATCTTCCCATGCCGTGGCAAATGACTCTACTGAAAATTTGGAAATTTAGGGTGGTGATAATCAAGATGATGAACTAACTAAGATGGTGGGAGATGATCATGAAGACCTCGGTGAGGAGCAAGATGTTGCTGATCATGATGGTAACAGCATTGAGAACCGACTCACTGATGACTCGGATACTGATTTTGAGATCAAAATCAAGCGCCTTCTCCATTCTGGACAGATTGAGGATGTTACTCAAAATACGAGGAGAAGTGAGCGCATGAAAAAGCCTTCATCCAGATGGAATGAGGAAGCGGGATTCATTTCACAGCCTCCTCGATCAGCTAAAAAGAAGGGGACTTCGACTTCACCGCCAGAAGGTACCTCCTCCAACCCCCTTCTTATTAATGATTGGACTGATATTCAACTGCATAATTATGCTAAGGCTTGTGGCATTACTTTTGATTCAATTCATCTTAGAGATAAATGCTTTGCTCATATTCGTATGCTTGAATCTTCACGGTCAATCCCTGTTGGGGACGTTGCGGGGACCTCTAAAACTACCCCCGCCTCTGGGTCTTTTTAGTTGTTTAATGAATATTATAAATTGGAATGTGCGAGGTCTAGGAATGCCTTCGAAGCGTTACCTAGTTAAGGACTTCCTTCAGCTTCATCATGCAGACATTTGCTGTATACAAGAATCTAAATTAAGTTTGATCGACCCCTCCACTTGGAGGTCTATTGGTGGGTCCCGGTTAGACCATTTCTCCTTTGTCCCTGCCATTGGCTCGGCAGGAGGAATTATTGTGGGTTGGAGTGGCAATTTATTTGTTGGACATGAAACTCATAGGGGTATTTATAGCCTCTCGATCAAGTTCTCAAATCGTACCAACAATCTGACATGGGTTTGTACTACGGTCTATGGCCCCTGTGATAGGCACCGTAAACCTAGCTTCTGTAATGAAATTGGGGATTGTCACCCCGGAATCGATATTCCCTGGGTCATTTGTGGGGACTTTAACTCAATCTTTGATCCTTTGGATAAAAACAATGGTAACTATAATCGTGAGGACGTTATTATAGCCAAGGATCTGCTTAGGGATCTCCAATTGTTGGAACCTCCATCCTTTGGAAAAAAATTCACATGGACAAATGGTCAAGCTAATCCCATTTGGGCAAGGCTTGACCATTTCCTTGTTAACTCCAATTGGATGGTGATTTTGCCTAAAGCCTTTCAAAATTGTCTCCCCAGATTTGGGTCGGACCATGTGCCGATATGACTTGAATCCGGGGTACATGATCCTATCGGTAGATCCTTTCGCTTCGAACAGGCTTGGTGTTTGGCTGACAATTTTACCAATCTCATTCGCGATTGGTGGAATATTTCCCCCTTCCAGGGGTGCGGGGCCTTCATCCTGGCTAAAAAGATCACAAGTTTCAGAGCGAGACTCAAACACTGGGCTAAATTTGAGTTTGGTTCGATCAAGCTCAAGAAGTTAGCCTTATTACATGATTTAGAAAAACTTGAGGTCGAACATGAATCCAGATCCCTTTCCGAAGATGAATGTTATCTTGAGGCTTCCAAAAGAGCTGAATATGGTAGGATTCTTAAGCAGGAAGAAGTTTACTGGAAGCAAAGAGCAAGAGTGACCTGGCTTAAGGAAGGGGATGAGAATACCAAATTTTTCCACGCCGTGGCCAACGGCCGTAGGAATAGAAACTTCATTCCATGGATCGGGTCGGGGGACACGAGGGTGGCTGATTTTAGGGGAATTGGTGACATGTTCACCTCCTTTTACAAGAATCTTTTTGGATCTACCCAACGGCATCGGCACCAAATTAACTGGAATATTCTATTTCTATCCAAAGTCCATCCCAATTTATCCTCCTTGGATGTGCCATTTACGCATGCTGAAATCAAGGCCGCTGTTTTCAGCATGAGCGTGGACAAGGCCCCTAGACCAGATGGTTTCCCGATGTTTTTCTTCCAGAAATTTTGGGATGTTGTCCAAGAGGATATTTTTACGTTGTGTGAGGATTTCTACTGGGGAAGAGCCAATCTTGAAAGAATTAATTGGGCAAATATTGCGTTGATTTCGAAGAAATTAAATCCAGATGACCCTTCCCACTACAGGCTAATTAGCTTAATTAACTCTTCCCTGAAAATCATTTCGAAATTGTTGGCGAACAGGCTTAGTTTGGTTATCAAGGATTTAATTGACTCTTCTCAGTCAGCTTTCATTAAAGGGCGGTGCATTGTAGACAATATTGCCACAGCTAATAAGCTAATTTTCTTTATACAAAAGCATCGCCTTGCTGGTTCAAGGTGGACTTTGCCAAGGCCTTCGACACGGTGGACTGGGACTTCCTCTTTGAGCTCTTAGAAGCTCGCGGTTTTGGCGAAAGATGGGTGGGTTGGATTAAATCCATTCTTGTTTCGTCTAAGGCCAAGTTTCTCATCAACGGCAAGGAATGTGGTTATGTCAGATACCATAGAGGCCTTAGACAGGGGGACCTTCTCTCCCCCTTGTTTTTTGTTCTGGTGGTGGATGTGCTTAGTACCTTATTTAACAACGCCTTGAACTCGGGAGTTTTACATGGAGTAATGTTGGGGGACTCTGGCATCAAGATGTGTCATCTACAATATGCTGATGATCTCCTGATTATGATGACTGGGGGCGGGGAAGACCTTCGAATCATCAAGTTGATCCTGTATTTCTTCGAAGGACTTTCTGGTCTTCAAGTCAACTCTGAGAAATCTTGCCTTTTCTCATCCAGTAGAAATTCTGTGCCGCTTCCTTATTTAGCCAGGACGTTGCATTGTTGCACTAGTTCCTTACCACTTACTTATCTTGGAATTCCTATCTCGGGCAACCGGCCGCGGAGGCAAGATTGGGATACCCTTATTAGTAAGATCAGTTCCAGATTAGCGGTTTGGAAATCTAAGTTCTTATCCTTAGGAGGTCGGCTTACGTTGTTGAACTCTGTCTTATCGGCTATTCCGACCTACTGGATGTTGATATTCAAGCTCCCTTGTTGGGTGATTAAACGCATTGATAAAATTAGGCGGGACTTCTTGTGGTCTGGCCTTGATCCCCAACAGCCAAAAATCAGACTAGTCAGCTGGACTAGACTCTGTCGTTCCAAAGATCAGGGGGGTTGGGGCTTCCTAAATTTGAACACTTTCAACATGTGGCGGCAAATGGTGGTGGAAGATTTTGTCTAGTAACAGATGGTGCGAAGATGCGGTATTCTGTGAAAACTATTCTAATGGCTATCCTCACTGGAACCTCTTCCATAGACAACCTAGGCGCCGATCCTTTTTCTGGAATGGTATTCTCCAGTCATTACCGGCCTTTAGACTGAATCTTATCGCTTCGGTGCACGATGGTGCCACCACTCTCTTCTGGTTAGATAACTGGCTGGATGGCCGTGCCTTAGCAGATATTTGGCCACACTCCTTCAGTTTGGCTTATGACAAGAAGGGGTCGATCAGGGAGTGGATTGGCAGGGCAGATGCCCTCCCTTTCGAGGTGCTTCCCATTATTCGACGTTCGATCAACATGATTAATGCTTCCGTGAATCGGGGCGAGGATAAAAAAAGCTGGAGACTAACTTCTAATAATGCGTTCACGGTTAAATCCTTTTACCACTTCTTGAATGATGGGGGACTACGTTGCCGCTGGTCCCCAATAATTTTGAAGGGAAGCTGTCCTAGGAAGATTAACCTCTTCAACTGGTTAGCGTGGGATAATAAGATTCTTTCCTTGGAGAATTTAGCCTTGAGAGGGTGCAACTTGTTCCAAACTTCCACATGTGTTATGTGCCATGCTGGGGAGGAATTGACGAATCATCTTCTTACTTAGTGCCCTGTGGCTTCACACATTTGGAACTTTTTTGGGCATATGTTCGAGGTCCGCTCTGGGCCTTCCTCCTTGCAAGACCTTTGGGGGAATTGGCGTAATAACATCAATAAATCTTTATCCTCGTTTTGGGACCTTTTGCTTAGAGCTATTACTTGGAATATTTGGCTGGAACGAAATGCACGCATTTTTACTTCTTCCTGCTCTTCACCTGCTTCTATTATCTTTAAAATTATTCATATGGTTCTCATGTGGATAAATGCAGTTCCAGATTCTAAAAGGTTGAAATTGGAAGAACCGATGAGTAAAATCAAGCGGAGCTTGGAGTTCCTTTCTACCAGGGATGCGGAGTTGGGTGTCCCTTCGGAGCATACTTCTACCTCGGGAGATCTCTAGAGCTGTGTTGTTGTTCCTAGGGAGTTTCCCTCCCTGGATGGTTTCCCCCTCCTCCCGGTTTTTTGTTTTTTCTTGATGTTCTTGTAGTTGGGTTTCCCACTCCTTGTGGGTGTGTGTCCTTGGTTGTCGTCTTGTTTTTGTACTCTGTTCCTGTTTTATTTTTAATGCAAGTGGTTTATCCACCTTTCTCAAAAAAAAAAAAAACTTCATTTGATTTAATTTCTTTACAAGTTTAAGTTACACTTGACATAGGGAAAAAAAAAATGTAAATAACATGATTTAATCATCGATGATTATAGAAACCATGGCCTCCTCTTAATTTTATTAAGTAATCATTTTATAAAATATTTAGTGTTCTATATATATATATATATATATATATATATATATATATATATATATGAAAGTAGAAAAATGTTACACTTCTCCTAGTACAAAATCTTTCTTAAAAAATTAATTTATATAGACAAACAAATATAACAGTATTCCCTATTCTAGTCTTTATACAACAAGCATATGAACAATTGATTAAAAAAAATAAGATTGCTAGGTATAAAGCAATTATAAAATTTTACGGGGTGTTAATGAAAAACTTGTACAGGTGATATGTGGGCTTTTAGCAGATGAACGAAAAAAAAAAAGAAAAGAAAAATTTTCCTCAATGAAAAAGGTTGTCTATTTCTTAATTCACAATTTTAAATTTAAACAAATCTTAAAATCATTAATTATCATAAAAACTAAAATAAAATTTTATTTCAAAATAAAAAAATTGAATTTGTAAAAATTATTTACTTTCTTTTTTTTTTTTTCAAAACACCATCACAGCATTTTCTGCTAATTGAATATTAAAATTAAAAAAATTGTTATTTTAAAAAAGTGTCACTTTTCTGCAAAATGAACTATTAGATTACCGTAAGTATTATTTCCAATCAGTTCTAGTTCATACCACTTATTCTTGATGAGCGAGCTTAAGTGCATGTGATTTTGGTAATAAATCCAATGCTTTTAATTCATATATTTACTATTCATGTTATTCATTATTTTTTTGACAAAGATGACAAAGACAATTATAAGGCAAATAAGCACAGAGATGAACTAGGTGACTTAATGACTTTTTAGAGATAAATCTCCTTACCATGCAACTTTGGGAAAGGAAAAAATACTGTTATCAATTGGCTTCGAATATACAGTGCATAAATAATACTAATGAACAATACTGCAAGAGTAAGATTTTGAATTCTTACCTCTTTGCTTATTTTGTGGTGAGGTACTAATGAAACTGCCAATGGTTTCTCTTTTCACTTTTTTTTTTAATTGAAATCTCTTTCATTTTCTCTTCTTTTGATTGATTGATTGATTTATTTATTTATTTATTTATTGGTTTAGTTTTTTTTTCTATTGATAAATGTGGCCAACACATGAACTCTAATTTGGGAGGGAATTTTTTGAATTTAAAAAACTTTCCTTTTTTGGATTCAGAATTTGAATTTTCTTCAAAAATTCTTTTCCCGAAATGTGTTTGAATGATTGATATTTTTAGCTTTTTTTTTCCCTTAGATTATCTTATTATTATTATTATTATAGTATGATATTAGATTTCCTCAATTATTTGACTTCAATTAGTATCTCAGCCCCAATCAATACAATCCAAAAATTAAAAATTTTAAAAATTTTACTATTTAAAAACCACAAATAATAACATGTGTTGTGTTTTTTTGAAACCCTAGGGCCATTTTGAAAGACATCTTTTGAAATTTTAAACCTTAATATAAATACACACCGCCACGAAACCAAGCACAAACACAATGTCCTCCTCTCTGCTCTTCCCTGCGACCACGCCATTCAATCCAATCCTTCAATCCAGTCGCTGTTTTCGGAAGCCATTGATGGCTTCCTTGCTGTTTTCTTGCCTGTTTCTTGCGCTTTCTGTTGGTTCCTTTGCTGTTCCTGGTGGTAGAATGGGTGGGAGCTTTTTCCCCTCTCCTCCTCCTCCTCCTCCTCCTCTTTCTTCTTCGTCTCCTCATCCTTCTTCTAATTCACTCTATTCTTATCATTCCTGTTCTTCCTATCCTGAAACTTCTAAACCAGGGGATAGTTCCTGTTCTTCTTCTGGTGAAACTTCTAATCCATCAGGTTTCAATTGGGCATTTTTGGTAGTGCCTCTAATTGCAGTTGTTGCTCTTGTCGCTGGTATTTTCATCAAGCAGAGGCCGGATAGTATGATTCATGTTTATAAGCTGCAGGTTTATCTTAAAACATTTGATTTCTTTTTCTTTTTTTTTTCCAATCATTTGTTTTTTAGCTTTGGTTTTATCTTTCTTTGTTGATGTCGTCTGCAACTTTATTTATTATTATTATTTTTGTTAACATTGTATGAATCTTAGTTTAGGGTTTTTTCTTTTTTTAATAGTACCAAATGTTTCCTTTTGCTGTTGAATTTAGATAATGTCATCTGTAAGCTTGTGTTGTTAACAACTGTTTATATTTTAATTATCTCATTTTTTGTCACTTTATTAGATTGCTTTATTTTGTCGGCCATGATCAATTTGAAGGGAGCTCAACCTGATCGCTGAAACTGTTGACACAACTAATCAAATTGGGATGAAAACCATCGTGGCGGGTAAAGCTTAAAATGAATTTAGTTTTTGCCCTTTCTTTTCAAGGCTGGGCCTTTACCCTACTTCTAACATTTGTAGTACCCATTTTTTCAAAAAAATTAAGTATAAAATTTTCTATTTATGGCAATTCAATTGGTTAAAAATTAACTTTTACAAGGCCATGGAAGCTTGAAAGCAATTGCTGCAAAATGAGAGTTATCTTTTTTTCATTAGTTTGTGGTGTTATCTTAGAGGTCTTTTAGTTTTTCTATTGGTCACTTATTGGAAGCCAAAATATCAAAGAAGGGATAATAATTGTCTTGATCATATGTAAAACAGTACAAGTAGCAATGTAGCATGTGGTTCGCTGTGGGATTTCTTTAAACCCATAAGCCTATATATATATATATATATATATATATTTCTCAATTGAGTTTGATTTAGCTAAATTGTGTAATTTAGGCCTAGGAAATTATGACAAAAGTGGGCCTTTGACTGCAATATAAAGTGAATTGGTTGGTTGGATGAAATACTCTTCCTTCTTGTTTGAGGTTCATGAAACCAAAATAACTCTCTAAAGATCTTTTTGAGCTTGAAAGCATAATTTAATAAGAAAGATGGTTAGACTAAGATAATGAACTCTCATCTTCTTCATAGCACCTACTATAATCAACAATGTATATTCAGAAAACAAACCCTATGTTTTATGAATTCTGAGCAAAAGCTAGTATGGAATAAGGAATTAGATCAATTAAAGATTGGTCCATCTGGGTTGTGTGCTGAGAATGTGAGTGGGTGAGATCGCTTGTGTAGGGTTTGTTTGAGGATGGGAATCCTTATTAAAGCAACAAAACAGAATTCATTTAGCTTTTAGAAAAGATTCATCTCTCCTTTGTAGAGATTTCAAACCTTATCTAAGTAAAAAATTAATAACAAATAAACTTGAGAAAATGAGGTGATATGTTGAGTCTTGACACAACTTTTCAATATGGCCTGAGTTTTTTTTATTATCATTCAACACATGCATGCTCTTCCAAGATTTCCTTTTCAACGAATTTCATGAGATTTCCTTTCTCTCTTTCTTTCCTTTTCTTGTTCCTGTTTTCACTATGCTCATCTTATTTACTTGATGGTTTGATAATATAGTAAAAGATATTCTTAATTTTTTTCTTTTTTTGCATTGTGTACTGCATTCGCTGGCAAAGATTCATATTTGGTTGTTTTATTTCTGGATTTCTAATTCCTGCACTACTTCATATTTCTATTTTATGACACATTTTTTCTTTACCATGTGGCAGAGAGTTCTATGGTTTTACTGCGACTGTTGGATTACTGCATTTATGCTCACTCATCTGTAAGCAATTTTCCATGTCTTTTTATTTGTTAATTTAAATATGATAATTTATATCATTATGTTATTTTTGCATCTGTTTATCGACTATCAGCAAGAATATATACATCATTTCCATTCTTAAAAACAGTTTTAAACTTATTGTTGACTTTATTAAAGGTTTATTTGTAGAATATGAGTCATTATGCTCATGATCGACTCTAGTCTGCATTTTTCCATTGATTTCATATATTTTGTTTTAGAGGTCTTTTCATTAGAATAACAATCTTGAGAGATGCATTCATTATATTGATGATTCACCTGACTTTTCTCCGAATTTATTAGCAACAAATGACTGGATTCTAGCTTGATAGTCAAGTTTAGTAGTAGTGTGTCAGGTTCAGAACCATAGTTCAATGGACTTGGCTTAATGGGTTAGGACACTAAACTAGTTGCTGTTATATGACCAAGAGTTGAAGATAGTTGTCATGGGCTTTTGTTTTGTTAGCAACACCTTCAATGAGATTTTAAAATCTTAATAATCTGGAAAGTATTAGATTATCAATTTGTGTATTGTTCTGACACATCGAAAAGTATAGCTGGAAAGAACATATATTTGACATGTCCTTTTTTTCACTAGTTTTCCTTTTCCATCAATGGAGTGTAGGGTGTGATGAGTTTATGGTTTTGCATATGACCTTGATAGAGTTTTGCCTGGGGATTTGTGAAGGGAGAAAACCATCAATTATAGGCCCACTTGTTTTTGTCTAATTGTTGTTAGAGGCTTCTGTATGACTGATTAATCATTGGTCAGGTAGTCACTAAACCTATAATCTCCTGACTGGATTACCATGCAGGAGATTAGGCAAGGATTGGTCAATTCATGTCCTCCCCTAATGCAAGGAAGGTGCTTAGTTCTGATGACCTTGTTTGCCCCAATTCAACTCCATAGAATCTGTTGTCTAATCAAAACAAACTCCAATCTGTTATTTATCATTACAGTCCAAGCAAGTGAACCCAAGTTAGCTAACCACACCGGCACACCCTAAACCAGAGCTCAACAGACTGGTCATATATTTGTAGGGTTAGACACGCAATGTAATGCAAGGCCTTTACAAGTGTAGAAATGAATCATGAGGGACAAGTCTAAGTCAAACACCAAGTAAAACACAAGTTGCAGTAATTTAAACTCTAGCAAATGAAAAGGTTTTGAAGCCTGGTCAGAATTTCAACAAGTCCACACACAGAATCTAACAAGGTTGGCTAATGAGAAAGTTCCTACAAAAACCTCCAAGCTATCTAAGCATTGTCGTTTGAAAAAGGGTTAAGAATATAATGAGCTTGGTAATCTAATAGGTCTTTCAACCACTTACCTAATTAATCATGCATGTAATTTAAAATACCTTGTAATAACATAGAGATTCGTAGTTTGGACTGGCATCCTTCAAAGAACTTTTGAATCAAATATTTCTTCACAACTACTTTAAGAATAAAGCTTAACATATTAAAATATCATAATTTTATATTTGTAGTCAAAATAGTATATAGTCCAGCAAATATATTATTGCCACATTACTACCCTTGTGTCACAAGCCAAAATATTAAAATTTATTGCAACAAATTATTGGATTTACCACAATCTTATCTTGGTGGCTTGGTCAGAATATTAGAAACCATTATTTGGTTATGGATAACTTAGTATTGAAGCTAGTTTCATAACAGAGACAACTAGTTACATAACAGAGGCATGCCAACATGGCCAATGATAATCCTCAGTGGCAAAGACCATAATGAAGTCATATTCAATGTCCATGTTGTAAATTTAATACAAATTCTAGATCAAGAGTATTTTCAAACAAAACATTCCTAGTTATTTATTAGGTTGGAAGAAGAAATAAATCATAGCTTGAAAAGCAGTAGTATAACAACTTATATTTCAAAGAGAAATTTTTAAAAGATCAAATAAATAAATTTTAGAATCTACCCATAACATGTTTTGTTGCAATATAGCTCTATTTTGACCAGCTGGCTTTAGCCACTTCAGATTAGTCGTGAGGTGGATATTGAAGTTGGCTTTTGGAATTCTGGTTTTTCTTTTAATTTAATTTATGTTATCTTTTTAGAGCCTCTTCTTTAATTGTGAAAGCCAGCATATAAAAGGCCAGAAGCATTGTAGCACTAGCCTTGAGTTTTTTTTAAAATAATAACCATCAACAATCCCAAATGAATCCAAGAGAATCTCAAGAGGGTCTAGGGCTTTTATCAAACAACTCCATAGACAGTAGAGTTCTCAAGCATGATTGAAAGGATTGAGAAATTGAAAGAGCTTTAATTGATTAAGCTTGGTTTGATAAATTAATTTCTTCTTCTTTGTGGACTACTTAGTGGATACTTTGGTCATCTGTAGCTTTGTTCTTGTTCTTTGTGTTAGTTAATATTTTTTTTCTATAAGAAAGAAAGAATGAAAAAAGAAAGTTCATTACTTTCCATGACATAAACATTGCCATACCCTATAATGGTAGCAACTCTTTGCCTTCCCTTAGACACAAACAACCATAAATTGGTTATGGATGCATTGACTAATATGGAAATTGAGAGCAAAGAGCTTTCTCTTGTCTAAAATTGGATCACTTATCAATAAGGCGTATTAGAATAAATAATAGTCTTGTATTGGTTCAGTTTGTAAATATGGACATGAATGTGTAGTTTTGGTCTCTCATGCTATCAACTTAGCTTTTGGATTAAGCCTATGTAATGTGTTCGGGTTGCATCTAATAGATTTGTGTGGTGTTTGACATAAGTATTGTTTCTGCTACCTATTCTGGCTTTCCTGTAGATGCATTATTTCATTTTTTAAGGTGGCTACTATTTCTTCATGATGGCAACAACTGAGTGATATTTGAAGAATTGGGAAATTATGGGCATCATATTTGGTCTACACATGATTGACCTCCTACTATTTCTTCATTGTAGGTGGATTCTAAGCAAACTACCGAGGATGCAGAGAAATCTTTCATTGAACATTCAATTGAGGAACGAGTGAAATTGGACGAAGAGACTCTTGTTAATTTCAATAACTTCAAGAAACATGTACTTCTCAATGAAACAACAAATGATCTGAATGAGTACACAGTGGTATGTTTGCTTACATTAACTTTAATTTAAAATGCATGTAATATTTTTGTGTCTTTTAGTTCAATTGTTCTTTTCTTGCTGAAGAGAGTATTCTGGCAATTGATCATTTAGTAACAATGCTTGTTAGTAACTTTGCATGGTGGTAATCTAATGAAATACTTGGCAGGAATCAGGTATGAATGTTTGCGTTTAGTTTGTATTCTTATTATTATTATTATTATTATTATTATTATTATTATTATTATTATTATTATTATTATTTTCTTTTTGGTTATTGCTGTTAGTCTATAGAAGGTTCCTTTTATCACATGTTTCCTAAACAATCATCTTTGATGTGGGGTTTTTTCTGAAACGCGGTCAACAAAGTATATATAGACGTATTTTATCTTGGTTCTCGTTTCCTCACTAATTATGTATTTCTAATCATATGCCAAGTGGTAAGCATATCACTCAATATAGTCAAATAAGTTAAACTTGAAAGCATGAGGACTATAATGAACATTTTCAAAGTAGAAATGAACATTACTAGGAACCAAATATCACTTTGTAAAATGCCAAGAACCTCAAGAAGAGAATTTCTCAGCAAGAAATGAAATGGTCCAACAAACAAGTTCATAATGGTGTGTTTGTCTACCTAGTACTTGACCTAAAGTGAGGATAATTCTTTCCTGTGTGTATTAGTTGAGTTTTCATTTGTTTTCCCCGAAGAGATAATCCTCAGTGAGGGTTGATCATTTATTAACTAAAAATTTGTTGTTGGTGAATTTATTTACTACTAGACAGATGAAGTTCTCACAAATAATCCTGCATGTTTGCATGTAGTCTAGCAAGTTTATTTTCATCAAAATACATTTACAAAGTGCAAACTTTGATGCTAAACTTATATAATTTGTTGTCAACATAATATTATGCACAACCTTATTTTGTCTCCCTTATATTGCTCTACTCATTGTGAAATAATGTGGTGCCTTAGTAAAATCTCAATTATCGAAGTAAAATTTGAATCTGAAGGTGTATACATTGGTTAGGTTTTGTGCCCAATTTAGTGTTAAATAAAGTTAAAAATGTTTGTTTTACCTAAAAATTCTCAAACAAAATCTATACTAGGTATGAGCTTCTTTCAGATATAGATAATAGGTTAGTTTCCACACTTAACATTCAAACACCCTCCTTTTGCGTAGGCTTGTCTAGATATTCATTCATTTATTTATTTTTCATCAAACATCTGATTAGCTACTGCATATTTTCAACTAATATTGAAAATGCATATCAATTTCCTTCTTGAGAAACACATTATCATTGAAATATCAAAAAGTAAAAGATAAAGCACAATGGACAGTAAAGGGCAAACACAGGCATCTAGAAAATTTAAGAGCTTATTTAGTTAACGTGATGATTCATGGTAGTACTTGGAACATGTTCAAAAAATAACTGTCGCACATTTACTGTGGGAGGCTCTCATTAAAAACTGAAAATGTTTGTGCTTACCAAGTAATTTTATGAAAGGGATGTAGTTCACCAGAGATTAGATATATGACCTTGATTAAATTAAGATAGAATGCCTGAATCTAGCAACATAATTGCTTCGTGTTTAATGGATAATTTCTTAGTTCTCTACATATTTATGGCACATCTTTTTATTTTCATTATTTTGCAATTATTTGTAGGTCACAATTCTGGTAGTTGTCGCGGGATCTTTGAAACAACCTGTGCTCAACAATATCTTGGACTTGAAAGACGCCTTAAACAAGTTGTCTGCTATTTCAATCAGCCAAACTCTGGTATTACCAATATAATATATATATATATATATATATAATGAATGAAGGATACGTTATGCATTTCAAGGGATACAATTGTGTTTGATACCTAATTAGTTGGCTCTAATTCTTGTTCATTTCAGGCTGCTGAGGTAATGTGGACTCCCCATAGTGAGAAGGACACATTTTCTGAGTTAGAAATGCTCGAGAGCTTTCCACTTTTGAAACCACTAGATAAGAGATACAAAGCGCTGACAAAAGATGCCTTTTCAACATACAATAATCCCATTTTTGAATGATCCCATTTTAACATACAACTATCCAATTTTGAATGATCCCATTTGAACATACAATTAGTCTTTAATCCAGCAGAAAATGATCTTAGGAAACAATTAGATATTTTCTTCTTTTGATTTACAGTCTGCTAACACAATAAACTTCAAAACATATTTTTGTCCATATTATATCTGAATTTTGGTTTTTCTGTTAAGCTTACTTTTGTCATTTGTACTTAGATTCTAATTACGGTTGAGTTACAAAAAAAAGTTATAATTAACCTAGTGGTGGGTGCTGCCTGACCCGGCACGGCAAGGGCCCACCATGGCCAGGTATTATGTTTGTTTGGGCCAGCGCGGTCCACTTACTAGTAATGTGGGTCCAACGCTTGGTCCGATCTGATCATATTTTATTTATATATTTTTTAAAACTCAAAATTATTAAAAAAATTTAAAAATTGCTAAAAGATTATTAGAAAAAATAGAAAAATTTTAGAAACATAAAAGTGAAGGCCTCATCTAAAAAAATAAAAACTATATAAAAATAAATAAATAAATATAAAAATAAATAAAATGACTCTATGGGGTGTGTTGGGTCTTGTCGGCCTGACAAGGCTCGTGGGTTGCAAACCCACAGCCCAGCAAGACCCTGGTGTGACAAATATAGACAAATATAGATAAAATGCAAAGGATTACAAAAGATGTAAACAAATAAAAACTCAATTTTATTTGATAAAATGACTTCAGAATTTTAATCTAAACTTCAGGTCAAGTCAAGCTTAACCATTAATTAAACAAACTTGAGATCAAACCTGACCCCTTTTTAAATATGAATTTCAATATTGGCACATTTGACTGGGCTTGGGCTTCAAACTAAATAAATAAATAAATATACAGATTTAATTTAACACGCCGACATAAATATATACATAAATTTAAGATTAGTGGTACATCATTGAACAAATTGCTGTCATGACTCACAAATTGATAGTGATTTAGTACCTCCTTGTACGGATAATTATTATATTCAAAACCATAATTTGCCTTAAGTTATGACTACTATTTGAGCTGTATCCTTTTTAATCTTGTTGGGGACCAACACATATAAAAACAAGAAAGGGAGCTTTCAGTGAAGACTTTAGATCTTTGGCTACTACAGTCTACACCACTAGCTTATTCCTTTTCAAATATATATATATATATATATATATATATATATATAATATTGAATAAGATTTTACTTGTTTTCCATGGCTTTCCATATGTGATGCTTATGGCTTTTTAGCTACCCACCATTTAATATGGAAGATAAACATGCCATCAATCATTCAAAAGGAATCTCTGAAGGCTGCACCACTCAAAATCTTTAAAATGAGAAGGGCAGGATGGTGGAGCCTACTGTAGATATTGGGTGAGATGATGCCAAAGGAAGAAGGTTCAGAGATCACACTCAATGCAAACCACTTCTCTACTTCATTTGCCAGCATACTGACAGTCATTGCCAGCCAATAGTCTCTTGCATCCACTACTTCATGGACCAATCAATGATTTCTTTTACCAATTTTCTTTTATAGGTATAAATATATAAAATAAGTTATTGGGGCCAATTGGTATTGAAATGTAATCAAGAGGATCATCCAATTAGCTGTTGGTTTAAATTCCATAAATAATTCTTTTGAGCTTTTGAAATACATACAAAGTTGAGAATTTTATTTTTAAAATTTTCACTTCAAAATAATTATGTGACATGTCTCTCTTTTATCCCTTCTTTGTTATTCTTCAATCCTCCAAGTGGCAGTAACAGCCAGATTTGAACTAAAAAAACAAGGATGTAATTTCAAAAAATACAGAGACTAGCACGGTACTGATAAATAATTTGCCATAATATATATATTGAGATGTTCAGAGAAGCTCCTCCAACTTTGGCTTTTCAAGGCCGTGGTTACCCTTGTCATTGAATGCTCTGCTCAGCAGTTCTGAATTGTTGAGCATTTAAAACAAGACACATAATTGAAAAGCCAAAGAAAAAAAAAATGATTTCTGACATCAAGTTTATTGTTTGAACACAAAACAAATGCTTGAGATCGACATCAATTCATCTTGTAAACGCTTTGCATTACATGAATATTGTTTTTGTTGAACGTACGAAATCAATTTGAAGCAATGAACCCAATTAACTGGGTAAAATACATCAAGATGGGTCTCAAGAGAACATGAACACGAACTTCTGTGAACATTCATATCAGAGACCCAAAAATGCACATTTTCATTGGAAAGACATGTTGGATTTTAACTTTTAACCATCCACAGCATCAACTGGAAGAGACCTGGTTCGGAGAAGAGAGTTCCGCAAAACACCAGTGTAGAAATTCTGTGCCGTGTGTAACCTCTTGCTGTCGTCAAAAGAATCCACCTCGCAAGCATGAGCCCTTCGGGCATCATAGTCGGGGTGGCTACTCCCACAACAATCATTGTTATTAACAGATTTCTTCTCCTCTGGAGGACAAAATGACGGTATAGGAAAGGAAAATTTACCACCAAGATGAAAAGACTTCATAGGCTTCATAGACTTTTCATGAGGTGGAGTACAAAATGCTAAAGCTGTAACTCCATTTTCCATTCTGTTGCTCAAGTCCGGGGTTGAATTCAATGTTTGGCTTCCTCCCAATTGCAGTCGTTTATAATCTCTAAGCGCCCTCTGATGATTAGCCGTAAGCCATCTCAATTCTTGAAAGATTTCATTCTCATAATCATCAGAAGTAGAGGTTGTGGTACATTGATATCCCAATTCATCATTTGTATGTATCAGCCTCTCATTCGTTGATGACTGGTTTAAATCATCATCTTCATCAGAGTGGATATCTCTTGACCCTTGTGAGCTCAAGTCAAGGCCTTCGGATTGGCTAGCTGGGACAACCGGAATTTCCTCAGTTGAACACTGCTTGGGTTCCTCAGATTGGTATGTGAACTCTCCGAAACGACCATGCATAGAGGCACAACCAAGACGGGAGCATCGAGTAGACTGCAAGTTAGTGCTATCTGGATTTCTAGCCGAAAGGTAATCAAGAAGTGAACCACATGATGAAACATTGGATGCACAATTCTGACAGATTGATGTGGTAGTTTGGCATCTTGCCATTTCTTCCATACCAGGTCCGGGCTTCCAGTCAGGTACCAGCGAAGAAACTTCACCATCTATCATCTCCGCAATTCTAGTCACATCATAATCGGTGATATCCAACTCCGCAACCATTTCCGTTGCAACACTCAAAGCAGTATCAGCTTCAACATCAAACGGGAAGTAAATATTTCGTACCCGGCCTGCCCAAAAAGGATAAATATAAATAGGATACTATTTTCCATAGCAAAACTCTAATGTTTACAGAAGAGAAAAATTCTATATCAAAGTGCACCTTCGTTTATCCGTGATTCTGAGCCTCAAAAAGATGCCACCGTCATCTCTCCTTTTCCCCATGATTGTTATATCCACATTGGCAACTTGGTCATCCTCGTGGCTATCAAACAAGTCAAATCCATGGGCTTCAATGTCGGTTTCATCAGGATAATCCCACCCATTTTCTTGAGCTTCAGAGACAAGATGGAAATCATCATGGAATCCATTGTCGATTGTTGGGACATTACCAAACTGAGGCTGCTGGGCAATATGTCCCAAGTCCATATACTCTACATCCAAATTATCTGAAACTTGATCATTTATTTGGAGGAAAGGGTCCTTCAGCAGCTCCTTGGCAGATAGCCTTTCAGAAGCTGAAGCCAAGCATTTCTCAACAAATTTCCGGACCTCGGGATCTTTGACTTTATACAAAGCTTCAGGGTTTAGTTCCCCTGCATGGAAGGATACATAGGAAGATGCCAAAATGAAATGATCAACAACCATACAAATATGGAAGATAAAGGAGACAGTAATTCTTACAGAAATCACTTTCTTGTAGATCTGAGCAGGATGAGTGCATTCACTATAAGGATACTCAAAGGTAACCATCTCCAAAACACACATACCAAAAGAGTAGATGTCCACCAATTCATTATACTCCTCCTGGTAAACCTCCGGAGCCATGAATTCTGGTGTGCCTATACGAGATGTGGTGACAATTTACAATCTTTCAAGCACATCAACAAAATCAAGTCTGGAGTTTTGAGAGTTTTGAGCTCACCTACACAATGTGCAGCATGAGATTTGCGGAGAATGGCGGCGAGACCAAGGTCACCAATCTTGACCTCACCTTGGTTGCCATTAATGAAGATGTTGTCACATTTGAGGTCTCTATGGATGACTGGTGGGTCATGACTGTGAAGGTAAAGCAAACCCTTCAAGATCTGCCTACACCAATGCTTCACTGCCCTAATGTTCACCCTTCTGTGTTTCTGCCTATACCTGTTAACAGAAAAACAAGAAGCAAAGCAATCAGAAGAAAGAATGAATGAAAGCCCCACAAAAATAGACATTAAAAAACACTTACTGTTTGAGTGTGCCAGAGGTGAACATCTCAGTAACAAAGTTGATGTTCCTGTTGGAGATGTCCACCCAAGAGACGTAGAACTTCATGATGTTCTTGTGCTTGAGGGTTTTGAGCAGGTGGATCTCACAATACAGCCTCTCAAGGTCATCTGGGCTCTGGAGGAAGTCATAGAGCTTCACCTGGTTCCAAGCCACCTCAATCCCCTCATACTCATCAAAAGCCCTATAACTACCCACACAAATCCCACAACCCAAAAATCAATAGAAAAATACAAGAAAAATATGATAAAGGGCAAATTTGTTGAGGTGATAAATCATACACAGTTTTTGAAGCTCCTTTGCCAAGGATCTCATTGTACTGCATACAAGCAAGAGAAATATTTATAAAAAAAATTTGGAAAACACAAGAAAATGAATTGAAGGAAAATGATGCATATGATGAATTAGAGATGTTACCCTGCCGTATCTTCCACTGGGATCAACCTCCACAAACTCTGAGCAATCTGAAGCATCAGAGCTTGGCACCCATCATTCTACTAAAATAAGAAAATAGGTACACCTCAGAAAATGAACACAGATGGACAATTATGCAGCATCTCAGACTTGTGCAGAGTTTGGAAAATTCAAAACTTTAGGTAGAAGGGAATCAGTGTCACTTCCCGACTAGCAGTCAGGCATGAGACAACTGTCACATTAACCCAAGGGGTGTGAACAACACTAACCCTGAATTAGCACAAGGCTACACAAATATCCTGTGTAAAACTATCTTGGATTACAAATAGGAAACATTTAAACACGAGAAAAGATTGAAAAGGAAATAAGATGTATATATATAACCAAACTCCAATATAAGGTGTTATACACCAACACAAATGTACAACCCAACAGATCTGGTGTATAAAAGGATGTTTAGTACATAATATACTAAAATGATGCATAACAGACCTATACAACACAAAAGAACAAGAATAGCTGCCTAACACAAAGATTTGTCCCACGCACTACTCAACCTGAGGAGGGGAAAAGAGGAGTGATGAGTACTACAATTACTTAGTGAGTGAATACTACATAGCTCTAAAAGGACACATGAAACCAAATGGAGCAATAAAAATCATAAAAAGCTTTTCTAAACATACTTCTAGATTTAAACCAAAAGGTAAGTATATGTATATATATACTTTGAAATGAAGGTACCAATATCGCAATACACAAATGTGTAGAAACCATGAGTTTAAAAAAAATTAAAAAATCTTTCAACAAAAATGAAGATTTCTTTCAACAAATCATACTATTGAAACATCATTAGGGCTAGCCTCAAAAAAGTCCACGCATAGTTGTGGCGGCAACTAGGGTTTAGACCCGCCAAAATTGTTTTCCAATTAAACAATAAAATATTTAGCCCTCCTTGGTGTTGGCCTCTAAGAGCTTCGTGATGGTGACCCCTTACGTCTCAATTAGTGTTTGTTCCATTCAGGCTCTTTATGCGCCTTCAGAATGATTAAATTCAAATAGTTGGCCATGCTACTTCTACAGGTCAAACGGTGAGATCGCTACTACAGTGAATAGATATTACAGTGATGTCACCATCAAAATACATAGAAATATACATATATCATCCATGTCTCAACCATGGAGAATAACATTACCATAATACCATACTACACTTTTCAACATCACAACCATACATTAATGCCACATTTGTTTTTCCTAGTTTACACCCTTTCACATAATAATGTGAAATCATGAAAAGTAAGTATTCCAAAACATTTATAACATGAGTTATGTAACCTCATTGAAGAAAACATAAACATATCCAATATGTAACAAAACCGTTTTATTTTTACATCAAACATTTGAAATTCAAGTTGGAAATAGATATAGAGCAATAAACCACATATATATCAACAACCATGCTAGTAAATCAAAAGTGTTTGGTTATCATTCTATCCCTAATAGAACCATGCCATCATAAGGGACAATTCACTCACAAAATGAAGGCCAAAGGTTGCTAAACTTCCTCCATACCCTTGCTCTTGGCCGAGGGTTCTCCGCCTAAACAATACAAAATTCAAAGAATACAAAAAAAAAATGAGAAAAATATGAAAAATGAATGAATACATGAATGGAAGAAATACGAGAAAATAACACCCTAAAAGAGAGATTTTGGTATCCAAGAACAAATTCCTAATGACCACTAGAATAGAATGATGACCCAACGAATTCCAAAAGGATTGATGTCAACTCTCTGGTGCTACAGTAACCAT
This sequence comes from Dioscorea cayenensis subsp. rotundata, assembly GCF_009730915.1. Taxonomy (NCBI): domain Eukaryota; kingdom Viridiplantae; phylum Streptophyta; class Magnoliopsida; order Dioscoreales; family Dioscoreaceae; genus Dioscorea; species Dioscorea cayenensis. The sequence continues at coordinate 83,241 of NW_024087641.1, forward strand.
AACCCTAGCTATATTACCCGAGATCCAAAAGTTCACAATTCTCATAAAAGAGTTTTTCATCTAAAAGGAATTCAAATGATAACAAAGAAGTAATGTATAGACAATGTCTAGAGCATTCAAAAGCCCATGATTTCCCCCAAAATCCATCAAAGTTATACACACATCCCATCCACATCCATTCAAAAGAAGTCAAGGACAAATGGAAACCAAAACTTGAGATCCAACAGCTTCTCCAAACAATCAAAACAAACAATCCAATGGCTCTAACACAAAGGCTAAAAAAACAAAGAAGTTCAAAGAATCACATGGAGGTTTAAAAAGCATGAACAAGAACATAAAATACCCCAAAACATGAAAGAATGGTCACTTCACCAAGTTTAATGAAAGAAGATTGGCTCTCAACTCCAAAGGAAGCTTGAAAATTTTTTAAAACTTTGAGGAAAGGTGGCCGGCCAAATGAAAGAAAGAGACCCTTGAAACTTGGCCTCTGGGAGAAGATGAAGGTTATAAATGATAAGGTTTGAGGGGAATATTGTCATTCTACCCTCACCTCTTCAAACAAATCACAACAATGCCATTGCACAAAGTCAATGACTCTAATGTCCTTCTACTTCCAAAGAAATGACAATGATGACTAAGCTTGAATGGTAAGTACTCATAAAGATGCCATGAACAACTAAAGACAAAAATGCTCTTAGACAAGCGAGGGAAAAACACACAATTTCTACACTCTCAACCCTCATATGCTAGAACAAAGAGAAGAGAAAAACAAGGCATCACAGTTAGGAGAAGTGATAAGAAGGGGAAAAGAGGGAAGAGGGCTTTGCACAACTCCAATCAAGGAGGGGCATAATACATATTTTTTGTGAAGAGAAGGGAGGGCATCAACACCAGCCCAAAGGACAAAAAAGGACAAATGGAGAGGGTCCTCTCTCCTTTTCTACTTCCTTCCTTTGCCCTTCCTTCTCTCTTTCCCTGCTAAGTCACATTACTACTTTACCACCCTCTCCCAATCATGTGTAGTTCGCTGTTGAAGAGAGTCAAAATAGAAAAAATAAAATAAAATAAAAAAATAAAAAAAGTGAAAAAATATAAAACAAATAAACACAGATTTTTTTTTAAAATTTTCAAATCATATTATAAAATATATAAATGTGTGAGAGTTCGATGGTTCGACTTTCTCCTAATATATGATTAAAACATTATATATATATATATATATATATATATATGGTGACTTGTCTCCATTTTTAAAAATAAAAACAATAATAATTATACATAAATACTTCAAATTTTTTATTAAAATATAAAATTATATATGCTTTTATAAAGACATAATAGTAATTATATAAGCAATTTCACAATGTAATTCTCCTATCTCTACTTAGAAGAATTCTTCCTTAAGTTATCAAATCCTTTTTATTTTCTTTATTACAATGAAAATATTGATTTTTTTTTATTCTACTCAATATAAATTTTGTAGATTTGATGACTTAATGAGTATAGCTTGTCCTAGTATTCTCTCCTCCTATATAAAGAGACCCCTTGTAACTATTTTGGAGTATGAATGAAAGAAATAAGTCTTTGATAAATAGTTTTTGTGCAATTGCTCTTGTTCTCTCATTCTCTTCATAAACCCCTAACCTTCTTTCCTTGCTTTTTTTGCTCCACTCCAATAACTCTCACAACTCCGTAATTGTAAAAGAGCCCAAATCCCATCTACAGTGGTACTAGAGCCCATAAGGTAAGGATATGGAGTGGTAAAAGCCCTCTAGAGCTTTCTTTTCTCTGAAATCATGCAGTTTTAGTGTGAAGTTTTTATTTTTTATTTTTTACATGTCTTAAGAATTTATGCTTTTAGTTTCACTTAGCAATAGCTTCATAAATCTTGTGCTTTATCAATAGAATTCAAAATACTTAAATCTGAGTGCCGAGAGTAAAAGAGAGAAAAATAAAGGGTCTATTTTGATGATCAATTCTTTATATTATTGATGTGTCAAAAGTTTTGTTTCTTGTTTGTTTTTCCTTAAAAAGCAAGGTAAAGTGCCTTTTTTTTTTTTTGTGATCCATAATCAAAGGAACGGTTCTTCAACTTGTCTAATAGAGAGACACATTGCAACACTTCTTTGAGAAGTTAATGCTATAGTTGCATTGTGAGTTCAGCTTCATCAGCTTGCAATTGAACCTTGGGAGATTGAAGCTTTAGAATCCATTGCTTCTTATTTTGGAGATTTGGCTAAATTTAATGATACTACTATTTCTTTGAGCAAGACCAAATTTGCTTGGATTTGTATTTAGAATGTTTTTACTAAGGCCTTCAAACTTAGTTTTTAGTAGATAAATGTCAACCTAAAATTTTTGTTACAATTTTATATAAAAATTATCTTGTGTTTATTACATATATGTCTAACTTGAGTTGTAATATTATATGGATTATCTTTCATGTCTATTAAATTCTGGTAATCATTTGGAAAATTTATTTTCCACCTATTCATCATATTTCTAGCGGTTGTTCCTAATAGATTTTCTATAAAATTTACTATTTCTATATTGTCTAATGCATGTGGTAACCTTTCTAATGCATTTAATAGCATCGGATTCCCATTTATATAGAGACAAGACCTAAGGCTTCAATATTATTGAAAAAAATACTTCGATCCTTGACACCATAATTCAACTTTATTATCAATGTTATAGATGAATCTAAAGATATAGATGAGGTTTCACTTGATCAATTGCAAAGCTCATTATTGGTGCATGAACAGAAATCCAAACAACTAGATGAAGAGGATAAAGCATTGAAGGTCTTAATGGAAAATCAACTGACACTGAAAAAAGATAGAGACAAATATAAAGGCGAAGGAAGCAATAATCATAGTAATAAACAATAACACTACTAGCACCACATAAATAAATTTTAAAGAAGAGGAAGAGGATAAAGATGTCATCACTTAACAACTTATTAGACAAAGTCAGTAAACAAGTAAAATATTAAATGCCTATCAATGTCATATATATGGCCATTATCAGTCTGAAATCTTCAACTTGTAATTAAATAGGTAAAATGGAGAAAGAACTAACTTTGTAGGAGAACAAGAAAAAGAGTTGATTTTGTTAATGTATTCCTCGAAGGGAGAAACTCAACAAAACATGTGGCATAAGTCGAAGATATAATACTTCAGTTGTAATAGATTTTGACACTGCAAGTTTAAATACAGGAACAAGATAAAGAGATGGAGACAGTCAATATGATAATGCTACAAGGACATCGAGTAGTTGAGATGAAGTAGAGAATGTTATGCTACTCACTTGATATGTAGCAGTGAAGGATCAACATAATATTTGATTTACAGACTGAGCTTCATATTTTCTCAACCCCTTCATCGAAAAACTAATAAATGAGTTAATGAATTAATATTTACATTATTTAACTTTCATTTTAATTTTTTGTGTCTAAATTTATAAAATCTATAATGTAAAAAAGTTTATATAAAATTTTAGTACAATATAGGTATAATATCAAATTTTCAATTAATCAATTTTCTATAATTTTATTTATGGCTTTAAAATAAGAGTAATGTTATTTATCCGAAATAATATCCCGAATACAACCCCGAGGTGGAGTTAACCTCACCTCCGGGATTGCATTCGGGATACTATTTCGGGATGGATAGAGTTATTTTTAAAATAAATTAATTTAATCTCCAAAGTAAAATAAATAAAGAATTGAAATGCCACCTTTTTATTAGTAAAAAAATTATTCTCAATATTATTAGAAAATTGTAAAAAATCCAAGCAATATGTCTCTTCAAATTGGAGTAAATCTACTAAAATTGAACAGTTGAGAACCGCTTGTTTGCACTTTGTAATATTTTAAGATATGTATAAATCAAGAAAATGAAGGAAGCATATATCACAAGTTTTGGGTGTCTATTGGTGGTTGGGTTTAGTGGACAAAAAAAATGTATACATTTAAATGATGGAAAATGCAAAGAAGTACAAAACTGACTGAGTTTATACCTATCATTCCATAACAAATTTTTATCCGGTAGACTCGGTTCCGTGGTAGTTACCACGGAACCGAAACGTGGCTCAATTTTAGCCATGGGTTTATAAATTTTATTATTTTTTATTATATAATCTAAGGATATATTGATAATTATCTTGAAAGATCCATACCCTTTATTTTAGAAGTTATTAAATCGAAATAATCCAACGGATGAGGTTGAGCCACATCTTGGTTCTATAGTAACTATCATGGAACCTGTTCAGTGAGATCATCTCTTATTCCATAACAATGAATACAATTTTTATTTATATATATGGATGTTCAAAGTTTATGATTATGTGTATATCCCCCATACATAGCGAATATAGTATTAAATATATGCAAAACTATCACAGTTAAAAAAAATACAAAGTTATGTGATTTAAATTTCTTTTGTCTTCTCTTTAGCTTCTGGAGTCCTATAAATAGTGATAAAATTTTATAAGAACATATATGGGGTTAATTTTTTCAAAGGTCACTCAACTTTGCCTTTGTTTCATTTTGGTTATCTAACTTCAATTTGCATCAAAAAGGTTACTCATCTTTAATTTTGTTTCTCCCGTAGGTCACCATGATAGCCTGATTCATCTATCCGGCGTGGGTCTTTCGGAAAAAAATCTGATCGACCAATATTGTATCAAATAAGATATGAAATCCATTTGATTTTTTTTCTTTTTTTTTATCTTTTTCATATGAAGATGACAATTAATTTATTTGTATAATTGTCTAATGTGTAATTAGAGTGTCCAATATTAGCTGACTGTGTTTTCCCAGTAGCCACGTCGGATAGATGAATCGGAGTTACTCGCGGTGACTAGTCAAAGCAAACAAAAATTAAAGATGAATAACCTTTTGATCTGAGATGAGTTGCAGAATGAAAACGAAACAGCAAAGTGATGACTTTCTGAAAAATTACTCCAATATTGCAACTAGAGACTATATATGTGTATATATATATATAATTAAATGTTAATATTCTACTAAAATATGATGTGCCTAAGATAATCTTTGACCAGATAATGTCAAAGGTTGACCAAATTAAACTTCAAAACTCGAGCCAGGTTGGTTTCTTAGAAATTTTGGAACCTTGATTTGGACTCTCCGTTGATGTGTGTACGGCTTAATATTAATAAATAAGAATATAAGATTTATATAATATAATATAAAAGTCATTTGTTTTAGGTTTGAATGTAAAAACATCAAAATAAGGGGCTGAAATTTTTTTAAGAAAATCTGCATTTAAAAAGATAAAAAAATTTTAATCTATATTATTTATTGCATTTATTAAATATGGTTTTCTAATGGAGTGTGTAGACCGAATGCGTACTAGTGATTTTTATTTCATTTTATCTTTTAATCATGCGTGTAAATTTGGAAATTAACGTCATGAATTCCGGCACATGGTTGCTGTCATCATCATCGCATGTGAGTTGTATTGCTATAATAAAATAATTCTATCTATTCAATTTTGCATAGAAATGAGAACCAGAGTTTTTAATCTTTGATAACTTTTTTTTTTTAACAAAAACCACAAGTAGGGAGATGTATCAATCACGGTGGCTTGATTTTCAAAGATACATCTTCCTATTTTATAACTTTGGAGATAAAATTGTATTGTTATTCTCACAGGAGATCCACACCAAGATTAGTAAACAGTACTGTGCCATAATGTATAGTCTGTGAATAGTGATGATGAAGTAAGCTTTGAACCCTAAACCCCACACACACTTTGTAGTGAGTTAACACCTAGGTAGTCAGAACCGGACTATTGAACCGGGCAAAAGATAAAGTTCAAGGGTCAAGAGCGTTCGATCGTGATTAAACCGGGTTAAACCGAAATTTTAAAAATAAATAAATAAATAAATAAATAAATATATATATAATATAATATATTAAATAATAATTTAAATTTTAAATTAAATACATAAAATATATGTAACAAAACAAATCTCACAACATTTACCTCATATTAAATATAAAAGACTTATAAGATGTAAATAATATTCATGAATATTAAATCAAATAAACCTCATAAAATGATTCCAACATTAAAATTAAAAGCACACAAAGGCAAAAACAAAGTTTTCTAACATATAAATTAAATCTATATAAATGATCAAACTTAATAAACCACATAGCCAACTTCTTCCAAAATTGATTTATTCAAATTAAATACACACAAAATAGGTTTTACATTTTGGATTTTAATTTTAGTTTAAAAAAAGAATATAAAAATAGTCGGTTCAACCATGTGAACCGGCCCGGTTCATCCAGTTCACAGTTCAACTGCGCCAGCTCATACTATTTAACACTGGTTTTCAGTTGAGTCGGTTTTTTGGGTGGAACCGGACCGTCTATATGCCCGGGTCCAGTTCAACCCAGTTGAATCTTCCGGTTCAACTGAGTTCTGACTACATATGTTATCACTAGACTTCTAGTGACTTCTTCCTTGACAACTTTGATCCGTAATCTCTTTGACTAGGCATCTTGTAACCCATGTTGACCTTGCCACATGTCACTTCCTACAAGTCGATTGTGCAGTAATGCTATCTTTATTGCTCATGTTAAAAATCTATTTGGTGCTCATATTCGTGTTAAGTATATTTGGATGAAGTGTTTCCTTAATATTGAAGTAGTTTATATTTTGTTCTAGGCATATCCTAATTTTAAAGAAAACATACTCTTAAAACATTAATAATTACATCCTTTTAGGCATATCCTAATTTTAAAGAAAACATACTCTTAAAACGTTAATAATTACAGCCTTTTAAGCACATGATCAGCAAAGATTTTATGTAGTAAATTTAAAGTTGAAAATATATAAAGGAAAGCTACTTAGAGATCTATCTCGCTTTGGGTACGTATATAGTTGACCCTTAATCTATCTCACAATCACAAGAATAAACATCATACGTTCTCTTCATGTTTTGAGCCAATTCTTGCACCAACTGAGAGGGCAATATCTTATCACAATGTTTCATGTTACACATTTATCATATGGGACCAAGATACTTTAGTACTCTTTTCTTCTAATTCTCTTCAATTTCTAGCTTCGTGTGACTTTGATTGGGCTATTTTTCCCAATACTCTTTTTATTCCATCAGTAAGTTTTGCATCTTTCTTCACACCTTACCATTATCATGGAAAAACTTCGAACCAAAACAATGTATTATGATTTTATATAGAAGGTGCATTAGAAGTTAAAGAAATATAGTAAATTCAGGGTGAGAAGAATATGAATTAAAGATATAAATATATTATAAATGAATAAGAACTTAATTTATATTAACTTTTGGCACCCAATGTGTAAGTAATCATATCACCACCATAATTTCTATATAAATTACTTTACACAAAGCCATAAAACCACATAAATTAAATATAACCAAGACTTAAATCCACTAATCCTTTTCATTGAGAAGATATCATCTTCCAAGTCTTTATTTATCACTCATTCAATCTATTTACACGGAGACATGCTCTTCAACTTACCAACAAATTTTGGTTCTTATTCTCTAGCAAGTTTATGCTTGTTAATGCAACTAAACTTGTAACATATGTCATTCTCTAAAAGGAATTAAAATGATTTTCTTTTATGAAAACTCAAACAATGGCTTTGACAGATTTAATTTGAGATTTTAACTAATACAATGTCCAATGATGGAGGAATAGCATTGTTATGGGAGCATGATACTTCTTTTGCTCCAGAAAACACTCAAATATGTTGAACACTACAATGTTATCCTTACTTTGATTCCCATATACCCTTTATTCTTATAATAACTAGTCCAAGAATTGAATGTTTTACTCGATTGGAATTTAAATTTATTCTATTGTCTCTTAAGTGTTAGACATTAATCAGAGTATGGCATACGACATCTAAACATATAAATATGTTGCATTATAAAACCAGACTAAGACATTTAATATGTCTCACTAATTAAATAATTAATAAATAGTAGAAGTAGGATCACTTACCTCAAGCCGTAGAAAATTATACAGGATAACGAAGAGACTGAGATCTACACTTAAAGAAACCAAAGGTTGCACTTGAAGAAGCTAAAGGCTATTCTAATCTATCTATTCTCTCCATCGATGGAGCTTAGTATTCACGAGAATGTTAGATTAGGGACCCTGGTTCTAGTCTATACATAATCCTTTCCATCAAAGGATTAACTCCACTTTAAATTTTAAAGTAGATCATTATCCAAAATACTTATGATTAATATAGGATTCAAATGATAATGTTATGGACCACCATACTTATTTAAATCTACTTAATTTCTAAGTATTCACAAAGATAATTTAAATCCAAATTAGATTTAAACCAAGATCAAAGTACTTGATCTCTATCTTGATTTAAAAAAACTTAGACTTAAGGTCTGCTGCTCTACTTGTTGATTAGCAACCTATATTAATTTCTTACATCAATTTAGTGAATGGAAAATTTTCACTATGCTGCCTCCAATGTATGTAGTTAATGGAGTAAATGAGCTGAGGATATATTTTTCTAGGGTATTCAATTTACAAAAAGTCTTCGGTTGGATTTAGGTGATTTCTTAAATACATACCTAAGCAAGAGTGGTCCACTTCTAGGATCTAGAGCCCGTCCTGCTTCAAAACCCTCGGGGACTCATCCTTAGTCCAAGGTTGTTGCTAGGCAAGGATCTTCTATGCAGCAACCTTCCCCTGCTCCTACTTTCAACCATAAGGAAAACATGACGAAATTGAACGCCTTTGTGATCAAGATTATGAGAATTAATTCAAAATTCTTGATGAGAGCTGTGATAGGATGAGGACTACCTTGTATATGAAGTTTTTGGGGATAAAAGTCCTTGATGCTGGATCTAGTGAAACAAACTTTGTTTGAGCAATGAAATGGCTACGTAACTTTATCCATTGCTGACATGCCCAATAGGGTTCTTCTATATTGAATGCCAATTGTCGAATATGGATGATAATTTGCTCTTTGATGGATCAAAGATGGTGACGGGGTTCATTCTGCAACTTGCTCCATGGAAGCAACACTTTCAAGCAACTTTTGAGAAATTAGACTCCACTGTTGTTTGGGTCTAATTACAATATATGTCGATAGAGTACTGGACCAACAAAGACTTGGAAAAACATCGGAGCCCATTTTGGGCATCTCTTAAAGGTGGATGAGCATGCCCTTTAATCGTATGAGGGTGAAGTTTGCATGCATATGTGTGGAGATAGATTTGTCAAACCCCCTGAAGAAGGGTTAGTGGATTGGAGATAAGGAAGACAAGGTGCTGATCACTATGATGTATTAGAGGCTGACTTCATTTTGTTATAAATGTGGCCCTGTTGGATATTCCTTGGCTAACTGCCCAGAGGATCCTAGCATTTAGCCTTTGTGTAAAGGTCAGTCGATCGATTTGGTTCTTGACCAGAACTCCAAGGTCTAAGCCATGTAGCTTGATGCTAACACCATAGAAATGGAGCAAATCCTTGTCACTGAAAAACTTGAGCCCTTGCCAGTTCGGTTAGAATCAATAGTAGACCTTGAAGTGGAGTGCGGCTAGTGGTTGGTAGTTAGTCGCCACTGGGGATGAGGCCATGGATAGGGGCTTGGTCCTGCTCCCCAACGTTGCCAAGGTGTAGAACACCTAGACACGTGGTCCTCTCTACAGGGCTCTGCTTGCCACATGGCTTGCTCGAGGAGTTCACATGGCAACACGTGTAGCGTGTGGAGCCTCTTATACAGGACATCGTGGATTATCTCGGTACCATCAAATGGAATATCATGATGTGACAGAATCCGATGCAGCCATTCAAACAGGAGATATACATGTCTCTACATTTGATCCTACATTGATTGATGGTCATGTTTCTAACAGTTAGGATCTTTCCTCGCAAGTGAAGTAACTAATCCTCCCATTAGACCTTCCTCTTTCTCTTCCAACACAACAAATATCAAGGAGATAGATTTGAGGATTCCCTCGCTATCAAGATACTTCGAGTTACCTTGTCTGAGATTCTGAACCCAGTAAGCATGTGATCTTGGTTGGGAAGATGGTGGAATCTCTTCACTACTCTTAGAAGATAGCAACCAAGATACCAACAATATGGAGGCTGAGATACATGTTTATCAATATTCCTCTGAAGTTGGAAGATGAAGAGATGACCTCATTACAATTTCATAATGAAGCTAAAATTGAAGCCCTTTTCCCGTAGAGGGAAAGTTAAGCTTGTCTCCTCCTCGAAAAAAGGCCACCAAAGCCTGAGTAATGGATAGATTGCCTCTTTTCTATATCTCTCTCTTTCTTTTATTTGATATTATGGATAAATTTTCCATCTTTGTTGGAATTATAGGGAGCATTGCTAACTCTTTAACCTGCAACAGGGTCAAAGATCTTCCTAATAGTTTTTTTTTTTAAAATTGAAATTCTAATAGGTTTAAACCTCTACTCATTTGTTTAGTTGAAACTTGTGCAAATGAATCTAGAGCTTCTCATTTCTGCAAGTAATTGGAAAATTAGTGGGAATGGGCTGCCATCCCGGCTGTAGGATTCTTAGGTGGGATCATTATCCTTTGGAAATGTGGTCTTGACACTATCATTCTATTAGCTATCACTTCGTACGTTCTTCATATTGCAATCTCTGATTCTAACACTTTTGAATTGATTTTATCTGTTGTTTATAACCCGCAAAATGTTTCTTTGCAAAACCTATTTGGGATGAGCTTTCAAGTCTTTCAAGGTTAGACTCCTGATAAGTGCTTGTGTATTAGTAATACGAAATATTCTTTTCTTACATTGAGCATTATTTTTCTCAGATTTTATCGCTTATTTATGTGTATTTGTGTTCTTTTATGTATGAAGGGTTGTGGAGACAAGTGTGGAAGAAAGGAACCAAAAGTAGATCGTGGACGCAAAAAATGATGAAGTCTTGGATTGAACAAACGTGAAGACACAAGTTGTGCTCAAAGACATGTGAGTGTGTGCCAACCTCCATTGTGCTCGAGCGAATATACAAATTGGAGGGGCACAAAGGCATTCACACTCTTGTGTTATGACTTATGCAATACTAGCAAGATCTTTGTCAAATGTGATTTTATTGAAGACGCAACCCGATTTACCGCATGGATGTGTACCCATTCATGTGGCCTCGATGAAAAGTGTGGATTCGGGAGTATTTTGGTGAAGCACTACAGCAGGTTACTGTAGCAAAATTACTGTAGCGGTTACCGTTCACAGCTCGCAGAAACTCAATTCCTGGAAATTTACATGGGCGTGTGGAAATTCTACATGCTCGGTGGATGCTCGATTTCAGCCCTATTTAAGCTGTGATTTCAGACGTTTTGGGATCCCTTTTCCTATCATTTTTCAATCTTTTTCCCATCTTTGGAGGCGCTCACAGCTAGAGTTTAGAGAGGCTTTGACAAGGTCTTTGGAGTGGTTCTACGGCCTTCGACATTGTGTTCCTTCGGAAGATAGTTATTGGGGGAGTTTTCATCGGCATCGATTCGGCGAGGTGTACCCTAGGCTTGACGAGATGACCCTTGGAGAAGACGAGGCTACTCCACAAGACCATCGATACGGACTATGAGGGGGTTTTTCTTCTGGATTGCATGCTTTTACATTCGATTTCATTATTGATTGTATCTTGCTCCATAAAGAGCTAAACCCCTAGTGGGTGCTTGGACTTGTAAATCCTAGGATGATTTTGTTTCTTTGATCTTTTACTATGTTTCTTTAATTGATGTTTTAATTGAGTTCCAACCTTGAATGCTTGTTGAATCGATTTTCCCTTAGAGTGACACTAGGGTTGAGAATTTATCTTGGTAATCTTTGTGGATGAGTGACACACCATGAGGGTTAGACAGAACGAGGTTAGAGAGGGTCGAGAGGGTGAGTCTAAAGGTAGCAAAACGTTCACTTTCCCTTCTGATGTGATTTATCATACCTCCATGTTCCAAGAGTTCTTTGCGGTCATGATAGAGTGAAGTGCTAAAAGACAAACTCTACTGGGGCTTAGTTGCCCAAGCAACAGAGTGAAGCATTGAAGTAATCCTTAGTGTTGGGGCTTAATTGTGACTAGGGGTCTTTCGCCTGGACGAAAGGGTTAGATCTATATTAGGGAATAGGATTTATCACTTGGAGTCCCTAGAGCTTCTTGCAACCCTACACAGTGTGAGGTGTCGAGAGTATTCCTTTCTGCCGGGGCATAGTATTGGGTTAGTCACGGTTGACCTTAGGTTTGGGACCGTGTGTTTAAGGATTTCCACGACTCATTAAACATCAGTTAGGAGACATAGTGAGTGGTTTTGCACTTGAAACAATAGTCCTAGGGAGAGCAATGTCCAGGTGCCCCACCTTCTATCAATTGGCTCTCCTATCATTTCATTACGTCTCTTTCTTATTTCTTTTATTTTTATTTGCATTGATATTGTTTACACCACTCTTGAACCATCTTCACTATAGTTAAATAGCAATTCTTGTGTTTTTGAGCATTATTCCATGTGGATACGACTACCCACTCACCAGGGTATTTTATTACTTCGACAACCCGTGCACTTGCGGTACGCACTCACAAGGAATGTATCAACTCCCCTACCTCCTTGCTAGGGATTTTAATGTTATTATTTCTTCTAGTGAACATAGGAGGGGGGACTTTCAAAATTATAGTCTTCAATGGTTTTCTTGCTAAGAATGCCCTGCTAGATTTAGGGTTTGTTGGTCCTAGTTATAATTGGTGTAATAATAAGAGGGCCTAAAATCGTAGATGGGCTTGTCTGGGCATATTTATAGGCGGTAATGCTTAGGTCTCTAATTTTGACTCTTTCTTTAATTAGCATTTGCCTACAATCTCTTTAGACCATGCCTTTTGATTGTCACTGTTAGAAATTGGATCAACTATAAGTAAAAAATTTTTAGATTTAAAAACTATTAGTTAGATTATAATTCTTGTCATGAGTGTGTTTTTAAAGCCCGGAATTGTAACTCCAATTCTTTCCCTCTGCATGTTGTGTCTCATCTTGGCGGACTTGAAAAGCCACCTACAGACGCTTTACGCCCAATCATTCTAGAATTTCTAGAACTAAGAGTCATCTTATTAAGTGGAGGACCTCTGGGATGAATTCTCTTGAGGTTGAGATTTGTGATGCTGAATGACATATCAGTTTTCTAAAGACCTTAGATAACTCTAATTATTATTTAACTCTTAGGTCCCTCTATAACCATCATTTTGCTCTTCTATAGAAAAATCCTATTTGTTGGGTAAAAAGAGCTAACCTTCTTTGGCTTAACAATGGAGATCCAAACGCATCCTTGTTTCTAATGCTGCTAAGGTCAGAGGACTCAATAATAAGATCCATGCTCTAATATATGATTTTAGTTTTATTTACAATGATTTTTCTGGCTTGAGCAAGTGCTTTACTGATTTTTTTTCTTCCAATTTGTGGGCCTCCTCTAGCACTAGGTCTGTAGAGGATCTCATTTCTGCTCTCCCTACTGATCACACTAGCCTTAGTAAGAGTGATAGGGCTCCCTTATTAGACCTATCTCTGTTAGGGAGATTTTTCAAAATCTAAAAGCTATGTCCCATGGCAAAAGTCCTGGGCCTGATGGTATTATTTTTGGACATTGTTAAGGATCCTTTATTCAAAGATGCATGTTTCTTATTTCTTTCAAATTCTATTTTTCCTAACGCTTGGTGAGGAACTTATGTTGCCCTAATTCCCAAAAAAGAATGTCCCAATCATGTGATTGATTTTTGATCTATTTCTCTTTGCAATGTTTGTTACAAAATAATTTTCAAAATTCTCACCAAATTGTCTTAAAAGCGTTATTTATAGTTTGATTGGTTTTGAGTGAAGTGGTTTTCTAGTTGGTAGATCATGTTTTGATAATATTATCGTGGTTTAAGAGATTACCCATTCCCTTGAGTCTGACACTAGTGTACCTCCTAGGATGTTACTTAAAATTGATATTGAGAAAATATATGATACCATTTAGTATAACACTGTTCTTACTACTCTCAAAATTATGAAATCTCTTGATATTTGGATTTCTTCATCTAGTTTCTCCTTTTTGATCGATGGCCAAGCCTCTGATTGGATTTCCAGTCAACGAGGATTGAGGCAAGGCGATCTTTTTCTCTTTTTTTATTCTTGTTAGTGTCTCCGAATTTATTAGCTCTTCTCAACCATGCACTTAGTTTGAATATGATTCCTGGTTTTGACTCTCGGTTAAGAGTTGACTTCAACCATTTGATGTTGGTGGATGACTTGATTATCATTACTAAGGTCTCTAGATCGACTTCAAAATTATGTAAATTTGACTGGGCAAAGACTTAATAATTATAAATCCATCTTGCATTTGCCTAATTAGTGTAATAGTAGGATTGTAACTACCCTACTACATCGCCTCAATATGCAGGTTGGCTCCTTCTCTTTCATCTACTTAGGAGTTCCTATATCACCAAAGAGACTCACTTTCAATTAATGTTATTACCTTGTGAACAGAGTCAATAGTTGCCTTAATTCCTGGAACTATTCCAGAAATTTCTGTAGTTGGGAGAGTGATTCTCATCAACAACTCTATCTTTTCAATTCCGACTTACTTTCTATCTCGCTATCCCATATCGGAGTCCATTCTTGACTAGATTTCCAAATTTGTTAGAAATTTTCTTTAGTGTAAAGATAGTAATAGAAGTGATTTCCACTCGGTGGGTTGGACAATTGCTACTTTTTCCAAAATTGAAGAGGGACTTGGTATTAGAAACTTAAGACATGCAAGACAACTTTGATGGCTAAAAATATCATTTCTATTCTTAATGGTGAAGAGAAGCATTGGATTAATATCATTAGCCTGAAATTTGGCAATTTTGATATATGGTCTTCTGTCCCTCCTAGATCTTGCTATTGGTTCTATCAAATGCAAAAGCTCACTATGAGTTCATCTTGTACTAACCATTGGGTTTGAGTACCAATGTCTTCTTCAGCTAAAATTTCTAGTGTGGTTTATAATTTCCTTAACAAGGATTGTAAGGTTGATGATAAGGTTTCAGAGGGGTGGCATATTGTCTGGAGACTTTTGATAGCCCCTTGGAACAAGTTTTTTATTTAGAGAATGATTTATGGCCGGACTCCTACTTACTACTATCTTTATGATCATAATGTTGACCCTAATCTTGATTGTCCTTTTTGTGACCTTTAGCTGGGAACAATAGATCATATCCTTTGGAATTATATCAAAATCAGGGAGTGTTGGAACCTTATGGCTAACTATAACTGTTTGGAACCCTTACATTCAATCACTATTTCTTTTCATGTTCAGATGAACGAGAATGGCATTTTGCCTTAGGTGCGGGAACGTTCCAGGGCGAGCTGGCATAGCCTGATCGAGTGGTACCAAGATAGGTTGATACGCACCAATGCACAGTTGCACGGACCGGACAGTGAGCATGGGCTCGTGGCCGAGAGTTTTTGACTGAGAGCGGGCAAGGCAGTCCACTGCACTATGTGCCGAGACCTAGCGACGTGTGTGTAATCGCGAGCACGTGCATGATTGAGACACATGGGTGGGCTTGTCTAGTATGGATGCTGGTGCCCAACACTTAGCTGATTTTGAGGTTGGCTTAGTGTTACTGAGAGAGGCATTCAACCATTATCAAGGGACTCTATCGATAGCCAGGCTATTACCGAGGATTACCAATATGGCTGGTTGGTGTGCTTGCTCACCGAGGCTGGATGCGCGTAGTGGCTAGATACTACCGAGACTTAGTTGGGCAATGGAACAATGACGCTAAGCGACACTGTAACTAGATCCTTGTGGCTAGAACAGTAATTAGCACTATAGCAGGTGACTATGGTGCTTGTTTTGGTAGAACTGTTGACTTTTTCTTAACCCTTGGATATGGTCTTTGTGTGGTTATCCTTGTATGAGAGTCCTTATAAAATGTCTCTTGTTTCCTTGATGTAGTGGAGGAGGAACTCATTCTTTGTTGAGGTCTTGGCCATGGTTATGTAATCTTCTCATTCTAATGGAGAGTTTCATTTTTCTCTCTAAGGCTTGGCTCCTTGTGTTTGTATGTGTATGTGCTTTCTTGTTTACTTGATAGCTTGCTTGCGCTACGTGTTTTAGGGCCGGTTTTGTCTCTAACCTTTGGGAGGATAGCTTATCACTTGGCTGTGTGTCAAGAGCCGTACGATGTGATCGATAGGTCGATTGTTAGGCCGTGACACTAACCATGTTGGAATTAGACTCAACTTCATTGAAACATTTGTAGGTGGTGATTGGCTTGTTAGAAGATGAAAGTTTAAGCTAGGCTACTGGAATCTTAAAGCTTTGCTTGCTAGCTGTGCATGGGGTTTATGGAAAGCTAGATGTGAATTTCTTTTCAAGAAAATTCAACCCAATTTTCCTTTAATTATCCAACAAGCCTTACAAGATATGGAGTTCTTTGCTAGCAAGAAACCCAATTTTTCTTAGATAAAATTTACTCTTCAAAATCTATCCATCTCTTCTGTGATGCCTCCTGGATTAATTGGGAGGCTTGCAATGGTCTTGGATTTGTTATTGTCTCTAACAATAGTAAAATTTTGGTTGCAGGTGCTTCAGCTATTAGAGTAGAAAGCAACCACTCAGGCTAAGATCAAAACATTATGTATAGCATTGGAACAATGCATAACTAGGAATATTCATCCAAAAGTGATCTTTTCAGGCTGCATTTCAATGGTGGAAATAGTGAAATCCAATAACCTTGCCACGTCTTAGAGCTTCCAACTAGCCCCTCAATGAAGTGAAGAACCAACTAGCCACCTTTCCAAAGGCCAAAGTAGAGCACATTCATTGAGATTTCATTGAAGTTGCAAACAAGTTAGCTACTTTTAGGTTACTCAATCTCGGGCTTTCACTTTTTCATAAAGGCCTTCCACTCCCCACTTGGCCCATGGATGTCACTAGAGATTTTGATTTATTCGTCTAGTTTATCTTCAACTTCTCACCTATTGCCTTTTCCTGTTTTGATATTAGGGTGTGTTTGGTTTGCAGAATCAAATTAGGGGAAATGGGATTAGAGGGAATTGAAATAAGGTAGCATTTGGATGATGGAATGGGGATGAGAATGGGAATGGTAATGAAAACTTTAGAGAGGGGATATGAATGAAAACTTTTTGGAAAGGGATGGGAATGAAACTTTGTTTGGTTAGAGGGGAAATTTATTGTGATCGGGAAAAGTAATGAAGGAATATGTGATAAAATTTCTTTTATGCCCTTTAATTAATTTATTTATAAAATATTTTAAATGTCAATCATAATTTTAATTAGTACAATTACTAAATTAAATTAATTATTTTAATTTATTAAGTATATCATTAACAGTAAACATGTTATTTCACTTTAATTATCATGGTTAAACATCTAAATTAATTTATATTAACAATTAATTAATGTAATTATTATAATTTAATATTCATGATTTGATTCAAAAATAAAAAAATTTATTTAATATATAATTGTTTTTACAATTATTATACTTAAATATTAATATCTTTATTTGTAATAGTAATATATTAATATTAATATTATATATATATGATAATATGGGGGTAAAATGGGTATTTCATGCCCATTACTCTCTCCAACCCATTTATTCACCCAATTTGGGTGAATAACAATTACCCCTCATGGGGTAATAAGCTAAACCCATGAGGGGTAATGATTGCATTCACATGCACA
>NW_024087642.1:0-78783 GCF_009730915.1 Dioscorea cayenensis subsp. rotundata
ACGGCCCAACTAAATATGAGCCGAGCAGATTGAGCGACATTACTGCGAATTCTGCCTCTGCTGCTACGTCAGCCCTGGAAATTAAATATTATTAACTGAATCTATAAATATGCGAGTTCGCTTTTGCGACCGAGTACCACAGCTTCATTTGATAGATCTATTTCTCTCTCTAGTTTCTCTCTCTAGAAGAATATGAGTTATATTGTTCAAGGATTTTATCATTCTAGTTCTAGCGGTTCAGCTAAGGCTCATCTTTTTTTAACTGGGATTTTTGTTACGAGAGAGAATACCCGTGGTATTCTTCATATTGATTTATGGATATATGGATATGGTTTAGTTAGTGGAGCTTATGTTCAAGCTCTTGCTGTTCCTGCTGTCGGAGATATTGATAGAGGTGTTGAAAAATTCTTATTGTGATAATATGAAATATTATGTGGCATGGATTACTCGCGGTGAATACCAGCACGAGATCTGTAAAAGATATGTTTCTATAGAAGGTGATATGTGTAGTCTTATCCATCAAGAAGGTTATATTCATGCTGGTATTTCATCTTTTACTTGTTGTGAGAAGGAAGGTCTGCATGTTAAATTAAATTTAGATGTTGGAGGGTATGATAGAAGGTTTACTCTTTTACTATTAATTGGTGGAGGTAAATCTGATGTTTCATGGATTAATGTTGCTTATGGGAAGAGTGGTGAGACTAATTTTTAAGATGATTTGTCGTTTGAAGCATTGAGTGTATTGTAATTGGTTAAGTGCTAAGTGCTAAGTGCTTTGACACTTAAATTTCGTTGAAGGTGTTGTAAGATAGCTTCCTTTGGAAGCAATTTAATAAAAAATTATATTCATCAAGATCTACAATTGTAATATAATATTGTCATATTGCTTATTATATCTTTATATAATTATATATATTATTTTAAAACAGATGTTGTGCTAACATCTGTCGTCATTTACTAGACTCTCTAAATATGTCAGAGGAGAGAGATGATTGGGCTTGGCCCAATTTATAATTGCCCTCTCTCTTTGATCCATTAAAGATTGTCACGTGAATGTCAGTTGACATGCTGATTAGATAATATTATTTTTATAGCAAAGTTTCCAACTTTGCCCCTGATGATGGCACTTATTTTCTATAACAGACCATTGTACTATAGTATTACGAGTAGGGATGGCAACGGGTCAGGTCAGATGCAGGTTTTACCATATTCGTACCCATTACCCCGCTAGTATACCCAAACCTGAACCCGAACCCCACTGGTTTTAAAAACCCCAACCCACACCCGCACTCGACGGGTAATCGGGTACCCACAAGTATACCAGTCGTCACCTCCATATTAAAAAAATAATAATAAATATATTTTTTTTAAAAAAAAAAATTTAAAAGTAATTATAATATTTTTATAAAATAAAATAAAATAATTATAAAATTACAAGACTAAACAAAAAAGAAAAATAAAAAACTATAGATTGTTAAGTTGTAGAACATATTAGTATATATATATATATATATATATATTATATAAATATTTAAGTAATTTTAATTTCGGGTCGGGTACGGGTCGGGTATTAGAATTCCCATACCCGCACCCGCACTCGTTTCATACAAATTGGGTTTTATCCGAACCTGACCCGAAACACAGTCAAATAGGGTTTTACCCGTCAAACTCGGGTTGGGTCGGGTTGGATAGGGTCGGATTTGGGTATTATTGCTCATCTCTAATTACGAGGATCGGTCCCTTGTCCAAGAATTCTGATCGAGTGAGATTGGCATGTGTACGCATCAGATTTAAATATAGATATTAGATTTTTATTATAATATTGAGTTATATATTTACAGTGCGTTACGCGTTACAAAACTTGCGTACACATGAGATTTAAAAATAGATATTGGATTTTATTCCAGTGTTTTCAGACCCTGACCGGACCGAGGTGACCCAGACCCGGCCTTAAAACCGATCCGGTTCAATAAATAAAACCGGATTTTGATAAAACCGGGGTTGAACCGGCAACCCGGAAGATCGAACCGGTGACCCGGCCGGGTCATCAACCCGGGTTTGCACCAATTTTTTTAATTCTTATTTTGTTTTTATAATATATTAATGTTTGGGGGTTATAATGTAAAATTATAAAACTAAGGAAGGGAGAGACCAAGGGAATATTTTTATTTTAATTTTTTTTATGAATTTTTTAGTTGTGTATTTTCCTTGTGAATATTTTTATGCTTCTCAATTAATTTTATATTAGTTTATTCTTATGTTATTGGGTGTATTTTACATTTTTAATGTGGTGTACTTCAATATTTATTTATATAAAATACTCGCTTAAATTTTTAAAAATCATGTTTTTATTTTTTTTATTTTTTATTCTTCAATATTTAATTTTTTTTTAATTTATATAACTAAAAATTATATTATTTTTAATAAAAATTATTGACCCCGGTTCAACCTTGTTGAACCCCTCGACCCCTGACCCCTATCTTTCTCCGGGTCAATGACCGGTCCGAATCTGAAAACCTTGCTTTCTTCTAGTATTGAATTATATACTTATGGTGTGTTACGCGTCACAAAACATGTGCCACTCTTGGCACATGTGAAGCTATGTGGGCATGAGATTTTAAGATAGATATTGAACTTTACTCTAGTATTGAATTATATGCTTACGTTGCGTTATGCGTCTTGGCACGTGTGATGCTATCTGGGCAATCCAATCGGACGGTCAGAATTCTGGGACATGGGACAAACCCTCGTAATACTATAGTGCGAAGGTACAGAAATTAATTGCCATCATCAGGGGCAAAGTTGGAAACTTTGCTTTAAAAATAATATTATCCAGTCAGCATGTCAGCTGACATTCACGTGATAATCTTTGATGGATCAAAGAGAGACCCCAATTATAAATTGGGTCAAGCCCAAGCTTTTCTCTCCTCTGAAGTAGTCAGAGAGTCTTAGCTGTATATGACGACAGATGTTAGCACAACATCTACTTAAAAATAATATATATGAAGATGTAATTGGCAATATGACAATATTATATTAGGATTGTAGATCTCGATGAACATAATTAAATCTTTTATTAAATTGCTTCGAAAGGAAGCTATCTTACAACACCTTTTACGAAATTTGGATAAGTGTCCAAGCACTTAGCAATTACAATACCCTAACCATTATACCAAATCTTAACCTCAAAGGATACACTATCCATAGTAACCCAATGATACTGATCGGTACAATCCCATAATAAACATATACAATATTTATCATACGCACCAGGATTATAAAAATTAAATTTAGACCTCCCTGTAAAATGATATATCGTATCATCAAATAGAAACGAAGGATACCATACTGGAGTATCATATTTAATATCATAACCAAATCCTTTATTAAACGAATGTCTCCCTGAAGATGATAATGAAAGAACTTCTTTATTAACCCAAGTAGACCAACTTGAATGTTCCTTCTTTGTGTAAGTCAACTTTTTTTCCAGGTAATAGGCTGACAACCATTAACTTCAGCGCCCGTCAAAAAAATCTCAAAAGAACATTCAGGATGTACAAACTGGTATACCGGCGAATTGTCGATCTCTACAACAACTGTAGAGATTATTTCAAAAATCATAATTACCTACTAACATTGCCTTTTGAGGGTAAGCTAAAACAATAGCCTCGGTCGCCGTCGGCCTATATTCCGGCATACATGTAAAAAAATCATATTTAGTAAAGCTATAATCATACATCTCTATGAGAGAAAGAAACTAGAGAGAGAGAGAGAGAGGGAAAGATCTATCAAATGAAGCTTTGATGCTCGGTCGCAAAGCGAACTCGCATATTTATAGAGGCAGTTAATTAATATATTATTTCCAGGGCTGACGTAGCAGCAATGGCAGAATTCGCTACTAATGTCGCTCAGTCTGCTCCGCCCATATTAGTTGGGTCGTAACTATGAAGTACACATTACAAAACGTGTGCCACTCTTGGCACGTGTGAAGCTTTATGGGCCTCTCGGACTGGACTCTACGCTTAAGCCCACTTATATTCTCAAAAGTTAAAAGGCCTTGACTAATAGTGGCTTAGCAGACTGAGCGACATTACTAGTAAATTCTGCCAACTCAGCCCTATGATTAAAATATGATTAACTGATATTATAAATAGGCGAATGCACTTGTTCCTGAGTCATAAGATTCATTGTTGAAGATCTCTCTCTCTGTTTCTAAATCGGAGATTATAGTCGGAGATTGATCTGAAGAATATTCAGAATATATTTACTAAAGAATTTAGATGGACCTGCACGATAGTTCTATTCAGAAAATTGCAAGAAATGGAGCATATTATCATTATGATAAGATTATTAGTTTAGTAGGATGGTGCGATGACGGCTATCCTGTTGCGTATTTTATGTCACCAGTTACACATTGGAAGGAATTCTTCATGAGAGATATGATATGGTTAAGATGATGGAAGAGAATTATGTTATATTGGCGGAGTTTCCTTGCTCTATTGATTTATTCAGAAATAGATTTATATATAAAGATTATGTAAAATATTTATTTTCAGAGGTTATTCCGTTTGGGTTTTATTTATCTATTAATTAAATATTATGTGTATTATAAGAGTTGTAATTATTATACAGCTGAAGATATTTGCAGAGAGTTTTATTTAAATAAAATTCTGTTTAAGCTGTTAGTCATGTGGAGGTTGAAGATGATTCATACGTCGTTCTATAATGTAATTTTAGTCATGTGGGCATTTGGATTGAGGGTTAGAACATGGTTGGAATGGGATTGATTATAAATAGTAATATATAAATATGTTTGAGTATATTACTATTAACTTGGGAATGTGTATTATTCGTAATATCATTATGCATAGTAAAGACATTTCATTACCCTCATAATTGAGGGGTATAGAGGGGAATAAACACTGTTGATAGTAAATGGACATTTTTGCCCTTGCTTAAGATTTAATTAAACAATAATAATTAATTTAAATAATTAATTATAATAATTAAAGTAAATTATAATAACATAAATTGAGTCATTTAAATATTATAATAATTAAAATAAATAATAACTAACATGAATTATTTCATAGACATATTACATTATAATAATAAAAGTGAAACGACAATTTTGCCCCTGGTTGAGATTTAATTAAGTAATAATCATTTATTGAAATAACTAATTATACTAATTAAAGTAATTATATTGATCATAAATTGAGTCATTTAAATATTATAATAATTAAAATAAAGGATAATTAACAAGAATTGTTTAATATACATCTTACATTACAATAATTAAAGTGAAATGGCATTTTTGCCCCTACGTAGATTTAATTAAATAAAATGGTTAATAAAAGTATTTAATTATGGTAAGTGAAATGCCACTTTTACCCAGTAAATATTTAATTAAATAAAATTATTAATTTAAATAATTAGAACAAATTTACTATCTTCATAATAAATTAAAGAGGATAATTAAAGTAAATTATTTAATTGGTTAATAGTAAGAAGAAATTATTTATTCTAAATATTTAATTATAATAATTACAAAGACTAGATATTTATTTATATGTACTCATTTTATATATTAACATATCATAACTTATATTACGGGCATTAAAGTAATTTACATACAATTTTCTATTCCACTTTTCTCATTCTCAATATTTATTCTTTCCAACCAAACACCTATTCCATTACCATTGCTCTTCCCATTACCATTATTTTTCTCATAACCATTACTATTACCATTACCATTACGATTACCATTACTCTTCCCATTACAATTACCATTACTTTATCCATTACTATTACCATTACCATTTCTATTCCGTAATCCAAACGATAGGTTTTTTCATGTAAGTTAGAAAGCTTCATGTGGAAGCCATTCAATAAAGTATTAATATTTATCGAGATCTACAATCCTATATAATATTGCCAATTGGACACCAGTCAAAAATATGAGAGCCATGCTATGTATTTTATGTCGCCACATGTTATAGTGGCATTCAACTCAGCACCAAATCTCAAGAAGATATCACGTGACAAGATAGTGCTTATAGACAAGTTTAATTAATTTAATTGTAAAAAGATCTTGTGCTAACATGTATTCATTAGCTACCTACTTTGTTAATTAGTGACCCGTACAGGTTTGAGTGTTCTACTTTGTACTAAGTACTTATAGTACAAATTTGACCATCTTATTTTGTACTAATTAATTACCAGTATAATTTTAACCAACTTACTTCATACTAATTACTGAACTGTGTAGATTTGACTGATTTACTTTGTGCTAATTACTGACCAGTACATGTTTGACCAACCTACTTTATAGTAATTACATATAGTGTAAGTTTTACTGTCCTAATTACTGACCGGGCATGATTTACAGTCCTACTTTGTGATATTTCTCGTAATAATTTTTTACTAGTACAAGTTTGACTGCTTTATTTCTAATATTCTTAGGGATTCGTTTTTTTAAAAGTAAATTGTTAAAAATATATTTACATATCTCAGTAATTATTTTTTATTTTAAAAATTAATTATATAAAAAATGTTTGTTTAAATCTTAACGGTGCAGCATGCAACCGTTAAGATTTAAAAAAAAACAAAAGGGAAAACTGGAGTTAATCTCCTGTTTATAATTTTTATTAAAAAAATACAAAATATTCTCCGTTTTCAAAATTTTTTAATTAAAAAAATAGAAAACAGGAGAAACTCTCCTATTTTCTATATTTAAAAAAAATAAAAAGTTAAAAAAAGGGGAAAGTTTTCCCATTTTTCCCAAACATACATATTTTTGTAAATAATCCCAAACATGCATATTTTGGTAAATATTTTTTTTGTAATATTTTAAAAAAAGCCTTAATTCGAAACCTAAATTTGTTCATCACATTGAAGTCATCCGTCCATCTCCAATTCAATGATCAAAAATTGCCTCTCTAAAGCGCCATGATCCTGATGTAAGCATCTCACACCCAAAGAATGAGTCTAGCCAGTCCCCAAACCCTATCCGCAATCTCAACCCTAACCCTATCATAGATTAGAGACCCGGACAAACCCTGATTCACTGACCCTGATCTTGACCCAATTCCTCCACCGAAGGCTTCCATCGCCGACGACTTGCACCGTGAACGCACTGACTTCAAATCCGATGCCTCTAGTGCCACCAATTTTGACACCCCAGTGGTGCCACTGTCATCGAACAACCTCTAAACCCTAATCCTAGCGTTACCGCCGCCGCTGATCCCCAAACGGCCGACGACGTGGGTACCTTCTCTCTAGAGCTCAAGCACCACCCCTTTTTGCGTTTCTCCTCAAAATTCTCTTTGTAGCATAGTTTGTGTGATAATGGCGATGATTTCTTATGGTTTTGATACACATGGAAGGTTTAATAGGCTAGCTATCCAGAGGTTGAAGGAGATCCGGTGCTACCGGCAAATCAGGAACGAGATCAACCAGCTGCCTTGTAGGGGCCATCAGATGAAGAACAACTGCTAAATACTCAAGGGCAAGAGGGTTGCCATTGCTAGAAAGAAAGAAGGCACTCTAAGGTGGCGTTTGGATCCATTCCCATGTTTGGTAAATATTTTAAGGTAGTAATCATTATCTTGTGGGGGTTACCATTAACCCTCACAAGGTAATGGAGGGTAATGGATGTAAATTACTATACCCTGACTAATATTTGTAATTGGGTATATTAATATAATAATATAATAATATATTAAATAAATATTTATATTTGATATAAATATATTAATATCAAATTAATATTTAATTATAATATTTATATTATATAAATATTTATATTTAATATAAATGTATTAATTGTAAAATAATCATATAATAATTATATTAAATAAATATTTATTTCAAATATAAGCCATAAATAATTAATAATTCATTTAAATAATTAAAAATTATTTAAAATATTTTATAAACAATAAAATTTATTTACTTATATTAAGGGCATAAAAGTAACTTTACATCATATCTTCTCATTACTTTTTCAATTCCCAATATGCTCCAACCAAACACCTTTTTCATTATCATCCTCTACCCATTAATCCTTTCCCCCTCTTTCATTACCTTATTCCCCCTCATTCCATTACGGTAATCCAAACTCACACTAAAATGTCAACTATGATCAGTTAAATAATGTATTTTTCTTTATTTTTTGTAATTTATTCTTGTATTATTTTTATTATTTTTATTATTTTTTATTTATTATTATTTTTTGCTATCCTTTGCCATGAACTGAAAACCATTTGGAAATTGGTACATTCTAGTGTATATTTGATTGATCATTCCACTCCCTTGTAGTGGTATTGGCTGTTGTGTACAAGATGACATATTTCTCGGTTAGATATGCATTTGTATAGCTTTGTTAATTACTTGTTGCTATGATCTTTGAAGAATTGTAGTGCCCATGGATGTGTTTGAAGGAATTGGCTCAATATCTAGTTAGGATAATATTTGGGTTTGGGTGTTATCTGGTATTACATTTGTGTTATCTAAACATGGTATTGGTTTCTTCCTTTGTGCTGTGAGGATACTGTTATGAACAGAGTCCGTAATTCTTACCAGGTTTCCGTCAGACCACTTACCCAATGGAATACAATGGTGAAATTTCCACTTATAACCACTTCAATTTTCGTTCCTGCTAGCAATTGATTCACAACAATAGCAAAAGAACATGGATATTTCAAGATCAGCACATCTAGAGCCTAACTCTCAGAGCAAGTATTCCAAGTCATCAACATTCAAGAGAGAATCAAAATTATCTCCACACATACTAATAGAGAAAGAACAATAAAGAACTAAATTGAAAGATGAGAACGATCTCACCAGCCAACCACTTAGGAAATGAAAGTACTGAAGAACAACATAAAGAAACCCAAGATAACGACAATTCCTTGCATCCCTACTCTCAGTTATTCTGAGAGAAACCGAGCCTTCAAAGTCCATCATCAGCTCCCATTTCCCTTTCTCTCCCGTCATCTCTATATTCTGTTTATGTGGCAATATAATGTACCTGCGGAGTCACGAGCTTATCATCCTCTTGCGCTCACTTCTTCGACACATGGTACCATCTTTAATTCCTCGCCGTTCATCCTTTGATTTGTTTTGCTTCCCCAAAGTCGATGCACCCCCCACATGTTCATCTCCCATTCTGGCCTCTGATTCAAGCTCGTACTCGTCACATTAATTTTTGTTAACCAGTTTGATAGGTAGTCAAACAATACCCCCCTCATGAGCAACGACCTTGTCCTCAAGGTCTAGACCCGAATATTGGTGGAGGAGATGCTCCATATCTTCCCAAGAAGTATCATCGAGGGATAATCCATGCCACCGAATAAGGACTCTCATCATCTTCCGGCCACCGCGAAGAACCTCCCTGCACTACAACACTGTTTCTTGAAAAATCAACGACCCTTAAGAAGAAGTCATGAATGGCAAAGGGACTGTTGTCAAATTAGGATCACCAATGCATTGTTTCAATAAAGAAACATGAAAGACCGGGTGAATTTTTTATCCTGCTGGCTAAGTCAAACGATAAGCAACATCACCAATTTTTTGTGCAATTTGGAATGGCCTGAAGAACTTCATGCCTAATTTATGATTTTTGCGGAGTAAGACCGAGTGTTGTCGGTATGGTTGCAACT
The DNA here is from genome assembly GCF_009730915.1 of Dioscorea cayenensis subsp. rotundata. Classification (NCBI taxonomy): domain Eukaryota; kingdom Viridiplantae; phylum Streptophyta; class Magnoliopsida; order Dioscoreales; family Dioscoreaceae; genus Dioscorea; species Dioscorea cayenensis. The sequence continues at coordinate 9,669 of NW_024087642.1, forward strand.
TGACAAAAACCCAATCCCCCACTTGAAATTGAATCTCAGATCACTTTAAATCTGCATATCTCTTCATTCGAACCTGAGCTCGAAGTAAGTTGCTCTGGGACAATGTCTTATCCCTAGTAGTTAGCCAATGAGACACTAATGGAGGATCCCTCTCAGACTCAACATATGGTACCATGCTCGGCGGTTCACGGCCATAAACCACTAGGAAAGGTGTCATCCTGGTACTTGTTTGATACGCTGTATTGTACCAATACTCGGCCCAAGGCAATAGCTCCACCCAATTCCCATGATTAGCACCTGTGAAATAACGAAGATACATTTCTAAACACTTGTTTAAAGCCTCCATTTGTCCATCTAATTGCGGATGATAAGCATTAGACATTTGAATTAAAGTGCCCATTTTAGAGAACAATTGTTGCCAAAACCGGCTAATGAAAGTCTTATCCCTATCACAAACAATGGAGCGAGGTATCTTGTGCAATTTCAGAACTGATTGAATGAAGATCTCAGCTACAACTGTACTAGAGAAATCATCCTTCAACGACATGAAATGACCATATTTGGATAAACGGTCAATTACCATGGCAATATCCTCCCAGATTTGCTGTGGAATTGGAAGCGGATTTAATAATCCTGCGAGAAGAGTAGTTACATCCTTAGCCTGTTGGCACACCATGCATTGCTTGACATACTAGTGAACATCTTGTCACATCCCCTTCCAGAAAAATTGAGCTGACAGTCTCATAAATGTCCACAATTAACCAGTATGTCCTCCTAAGCTAGAATCATGAAAATCATGGAGCAAACGATTTTTCAGAGTGGTATTCTTGGGAATCACCAATTTGCCTTGCTAGCATAATAGTCCATTTATGATAGAGTATGCAGAGTCTGTGAGCTGTGCTTGTTGTAATTCGTTCACAATGGGACCATAAATTTCATCTTTATGTTGTTTGGTTCTCAGTTCATTGAAAAATTCTGGCTGTGATTGAGAAGAAGTTAATGTAAAGAACCATGAAAGTGCATTAGCAGCCAAATTCTCTTTGCCCGGCTTGTATTCAATCACAAAGTCAAACCCCAAAAGCTTTGGAAGCCAACGTTGTTGTTTCGGAGTCTGAATTGTTTGTTGGCACAAATGTCTCAAAGCTTGTTGATCTATTCTGATTATAAACTGTTGACCAAACAAATAATGCCGGAACTTATTTACCGCTTCAGTTATAGCGAATAATTCACGCACATAAGCTGATTGACTCTGCATCTTTGGGGATAAGTTTTTGGAAAAATAAACGATCGGGTGCTTATCTTGGCTCAACACAGTTCCAATTGCGATTCCAGAGGCATCTGTTTCAAGAACAAATGGTTTGAGAAATTAGGCAATGCTAACATAGGTGCGGATATGATAGCTATCTTGAGAGTCTCAAAAGCCTATTGAGTTGCTGCAGTCCACAAAAAGGAATCCTTCTTAAGTAGATCTGTTAAAGGCTTGGCTAAAGTAGCATAGTGTTTAATGAATTTCCTGTAGTACCCACTCAACCCTAAGAAAGCTCGAATATGCTTCAAATCTTTAGGAATTTGCCATTGAACCATTGCTTATACCTCTGTGGGGTCCATCTCCACCCCTTTGTTCGATACCACATGGCCCAAATAATCAATTTGCCTTCTTCCAAAACTGCATTTGGACATTTTAGCATATAATTGATGATGATGTAATGTCGATAGCACATTCTCCACATGTTGTAGATGAAGATTCCAATCAGAACTATAGATGAGAATATCGTTGAAGAAGACCAATACATATTTTCTTAATGCAAATTGGAACACCTGATGCATTAAAGATTTAAATGTTGCAATAGCATTGGAGAGTCCAAATGGCATAACTAGACATTGATAATAACCTTGATGAGTTCGGAAAGCTGTCTTGAACTTATCAGCTGGATTTAATAAAATCTGATGGTAACCGGAACGCAAATCAAGCTTGGAGAAGTATTCTACCCCATAAAGTTCATCCAAAAGTTCGTCTACTATGGGAATAGGATAAGCATCCTTAATTGTTATTGCATTTAAGGAGAGGTAGTCAGTGCAAAAGCACCAAGTGACATCCTTCCTCCTAACCAATATGATGGGAGAGGAAAAAGGACTTGTGCTATGTCCGATAATGCCCTTTGTGAGCATTTGCTCGACCATTTTTTTAATTTCTATTTTTTGAGTGTGAGGATATCGGTAGGGCTTAACTTTCACTGGTGCACTCCCCGGTATTAAAGGAATTGTATGATTACAAGCCCTCGAAGGTGGTAGCCCAATAGGAGTTCAGAAAACTGTCTTAAACTTAAGTAAAATAGCACATAAATCCTGTGGTAAGTCAGTAGGTAGCTCAGGGAAAATTTGTGCAGAGATGTTACATATATCTGCCTTGATTGCATGCATTGGAGCCTCTCCTGGAATCAAGTTAAGTGAATAGCATTCATAGAGAGCTTGCGTAGAGCAAAGTCTGGATAATTGATGTACAGTCGCCATACGAGGCCTGTTAACATTTTCATCTTTCAAAACCACGAACTGATTGTTGTAAAAAAATTTAATGACCTTCTTGTCATAATCAATGACATGAGGTCCCAATTTTGCCAACCAAGATGCACCTAGAATTAAATCAGCTCCTGCAATTGCTAAGACATAAGCAGGTACGTGTAGAGAGTGTCCTTGCACCTTAACCAGTAATTGAGGAACTTGTCCTTGAACCTTTAAGGTATGCCCATTGCCGACAAGGACCCTTGAAGGTGGAGTTGGTAGTACTTCCAATTTCAAAAATTTCACAACTCTTGGTTGAATAAATGAATCATCACTACCCCCATCCAGCAAAATTGTAATCGTTTAGCCTCCCACCTCACCTGTAAACCTTATAGTGCCGGAGACATTAAGATTAGACATAGCATTGAGAGACAGCTTAGTGTCGGGAGTGCTTTCCTCTTCAGTTGGATTAAGATTAACTAAGAAAGTATTGTCAGAATTGTCTGTCTTAGTATCCTCCCATTGAAGTAGTAGTAGGCGTTTGTTGGGGCAATTATGAGTAGGTGAATACTTTTCATCACAAGTAAAGCAAAGTCCCTTGGCTTTCCGTACTTGCATTTCCTGAAATCCCATTTTCCTGAAGGGAGAAGAGTTATGACAACCTCCAGCAGCTGCAAAACTCTGGCTACCTTGTGTACTTGCAACATCAGTAGGAACTCGAGGCGGTGCTTTAAATTTAATATCAGGCGTGAAAATATTTTTACCTGTCCCCATTTTGGTGTCCAATTATAGCTTCTCCTCGAATACTTTAGCCAATGTAACTGCTTTCTCCAAATCGTTAGGATTCCAAGGAACAAGTTTAGCTTGCAACTCTTTTTTTAACCCGCTGAGAAAACAATCAAGAAGAATTTCCTCAGAAACACCAGATACTCGATTTGCTAAAACAGTAAGGTGGTCATGGAATTGAGTAACAGATCCTTCTTGAGTCAATCTCAAGACAGCATGGTGGGGACAATCAAACATAGATGGTCCATACTTCCATTCTAAAGATGTTGTCAACACCTGCCAAGAAGTAAGTTTGCCGGATTTCTGAAGTCTCTGAAACCAAGGTATAACTAGTCCATCAAAGTGCACCGAAGCGATCTTTAATCAATGATTATCCGGAACTCCATAGTAATCAAAGAATTGTTCTGCTTGGAATATCCATTGCAAGACATCCCCTCCTGCGAAACTTGGAAAATCAATCTTAATGTTCCTAATAGAATAGATGTCTGTAGGGTTAGGAAGAGCTATCTAATTTTGATCATCCAGTAATGCCGGTAAGGTTGTGGTCTCCGCCGAAGGTTTAGCAATCTGTTGAGCTTCTATGAAGTGAGATATGCTAACAAGAGACTGCGTTGTATTAATGGTAGAGTAGTTAGAGATTGTTCAATGGATTTGAAATGCTGTTCATTGGTATCCATTAAGGCGAACAAGGTCTCGACTTTAGCTTGAAGCTCCTTCAATCGTGTATGCTCAGCCATGGAGGAGAAGTACAATGAAAGCACCAACTGTTATGAACATAGTCCGTAATGCTTACCAGGTTTCCATCAGGCCACTTACCCAATGGAATACAATGGTGAAATTTCCACTTATAAGCACTTCAATTTTCGTTCCTGCTAGCAATTGATTCACAACAATAGCAAAAGAACATGGATATTTCCAGATCAGCACATCTAGAGCCTAACTCTTAGAGCAAGTATTCCAAGTCATCAAAATTCAAGAGAGAATCAAAATTATCTCCACACATACTAACAGATAAAGAACAATAAAGAACTAAATTGAAAGATGAGAATGATCTCACCAGCCAACCACTTAGGAAATGAAAGTACTAAAGAACAACAGAAAGAAATCCAAGATAATGGCAATTCCTTGCCTCCTTGCTCTCAGTTATTCTGAGAGAAACCAGGGCCTTCACAGTCCACCATAAGTTTCCCTTTCCCTTTCTCTCCCGTCATCTCTATATTCTATTTAGGTGGCGGTATAATGTACCTACGGAGTCACGAGCTTATCATCCTCCTGCTCTTACTTCTTCGACACGTGGTACCATCTTTAAATCCTCACCGTTCATCCTTTGATTTGTTTTGCTTCCCCGAAGTCGATGCGCCCCCCACATGTTCATCTCCCATTCTTGCCTTTGATTCAAGCTCGTACTCGTCACATTGATTTTTGTTAACCAGTTTGATAGGTAGTCTAACAGATACTCTTTAATGTGATTATCATATTAGTAGAATGTTGTTGTTTTTTCTTTTCTGGAGGTGTAATTGAATTGTTATTAGTCAGTGTTGAATCATGTTCTTCTAATTGATCATGCTCATGTGTTTTCCTTTCTTCACATAATCAACTACTCTTTTATGATGGTTTCTTATCACACACTTGCATCTAACTCTAGTGGTTCATGACCAAGATTATAGAGTAATCGGTTATTAGTTTGGATTTTTGATGTGGTGTCCATTTGTTATTTCTAGACATAATCTTGGTTTCTTTTATTGTGGTATAAGGTTAAATTTGTTATTGTGATTATCATTATTATAAGTGTTGTTTTCTGTGCCTACTGGTGTAATTGAAGTAACTTCACACATTGTTGAATCTTGGTCTTCTAATGACCCATTGGCATGTTATTTTCTTTCTTCACATAATTATTACCTATCATTATGAAAGGTTTTTATTTCTCAATCACATTATGCGCTCATAACACTAGTGATGCAGTTTATAACAAAGGTGATGGAATGATCCAAGGTAGTTCTTAACTAGTTGGGGAAACAAAATTTGTTTTTCCTATACTATATGAAACTTCTCTCTCTTCCTTTTTTTTTCTTTATGTGTATGTGTGTGTTTCGCTCATGAAGAATACAAGATTCTAAAAATTCAGAAAACAAAAAACATCTACTACAGTAACAGTGCTTTTGTTCGTGAAGATGGCAGGTTTACGAATTTTCTTCAAGTGCTATAGTGCTGTTCTATAGTTGCGGTAAAACCAAAGAACGTGTTAAAAAACATAGTTGCTGCAGTGCCTGTGACCATGCTCTGTGGTCCATTAGTTTCAGAAAAACTCCATCTAGTAACTCTTGATTGTCAAGTTTCTCTCCAACATTAAGAAATATACAAAAATGCATGACACCCATTGTGTGGGAAATTTTTTATTAAAATATATAACTAAAACATTTTATTTTGTCCACAAACATTAGTTGTATAGTCAATGAACTGCAACTCCCATGTTGGTTACCTTGCAAGTTGAATTAAATTCATCATTCAACTCGCAGATACTTACAAATCTACCCACTCATAATGTAATTAATTTTCACAACAAGACATGGTGAATGAGTTGTATGCCACTTCTTGGATACCTTAAAAATGTTAAAATATTATCATGGAATGGTGGCTGCACATATATATATATATATATATCTTCACCTAAACCTCACCTAATCTTTGGATTAGGTGAGTTAATTATCATTCACTTTCTCCTATAAATACAGATGCAAAAAGCATCTCTCAGTGTACCATTTTCAGAGAGGAAGTGTGAGGGTGAGAGAGAAAGTGGGACGAAATAGTGGGACGAAAAAATTACAGTGTTTGTGTTCCTTCTATTACAGGAGAGAATAAGTTGGTGTTCTCCTTGATAATAGAAATCTTGTAACTCCTATTTTCCACTATAGTGAAATTTTTCTACCTTGCCCGTGGTTTTTTACCCTAATTTGTTTTGGGGTTTTCCACGTACATCCTATGTCCATCTTTATTGCAATTATTTTTCAAGTACTTTTGCTGTGACTCTGGTCTACCCAATTCAATAATTACACAACAAGTGGTATCAGAGCTAGACTTAGGGTGTCTATATATATATCTACTTATCGTATGCTCTGTGGCTGCCACTAATAGTGGATCCTCCACATTAGAAAATAAGTTATATTATTATTCACCCTTTGTAGAAACTGATTACTGCCTTTGAAGTAGTCTGTGAAAGAAGCAATGACAGCAAAGTATGAGTTTGAAAAATTCAATGGGAGTAATTTCTCATTGTGAAAGCTAAAAATGACGGCTATCCTAAGGAAGGATAATTGCTTAGCGGCCATTACTGAAATGCCAACTGAGGTTAAAGATAATAAGTGGAATGAGATCGACGGTAATGCCATTGCAAATCTTCATTTGGCACTTGCTGATGGAGTTCTACCAAGCATAGCGGAGAAGAAGACGACGAAGGAGATATAGGATCACCTTACAAAGCTGTATGAGGCCAAGTCACTCCACAACAAGATTTTCCTTAAGAGAAGACTTTATCCCTTGCGTATGGTGGAATATACTTTAGTGATAGAGCACATGAGCAAACTGAACACTCTATTTTCCTAACTTACATCATTGGGACATACAATAGAGTCAAGTGAACATGCGGAAATTCTACTCCAAAGTCTACCAGATTCATATGATCAACTCATCATCAACTTAACAAATAATGTCTCCACGGACATTCTAGTCTTTGACAACATTGCAGCTGCTGTTCTAGAGGAAGAAAGTCAGCTGCAAGAACAAGAAAGACAAGTCGGCAAGTTCGCAACAAGTGGAGGCCTTAATGGTAACAAGAGGAAGATCAATGGAACGTGGTGCAAGTGGGAGCCACAATCAAGGAGCAATAAAAACTTCAAATGCTACAATTGTGGTAAGAAGGGTCACATGAAGAAAGATTGTTGGAATTTAAATAAAAAGGATTTCAATCCTCAAGGAAATGTTTCAAACACTTCAGAAGATGGAAATGCCATGGTATGTGAACTAGCAACAAACACATGGAAAAGGTTTGCTGATGTTTGGCTTCTTGACTCAGCGATAACCTTTCGTATGACTTCCAGAAAAGAATGGTTCTACCATTATGAACCTATCTCTGGAGGTTCTGTGTATAGCTCCAATGATCAAGCTCTAAAGATCTTTGGAATTTGCATCATCAAACTCAACATGTATGATGGTACAACTCGAACAATTTAAGAAGTCTGACATATGGAGGGCCTGACAAAGAACTTGTTATCTATTGGACAACTTGATGATCTTGGTTACAAAATCGAAGTCCAGAACAAGGTGATGAAGATAATTCAAGGAGCACTTGTATGTATGAAGGGAGAAAAGATAGTTGCAAATTTATATATGCTGAAGGGAGAAACTTTGCAATAAGGAGAAGCTTCAATTGCCACAAGTAGTCCAAGGAAAGATGCACAATGACATGGCACAGGAAACTTGGACACTTGTCAGAGCAAGGAATGAAGATGCTTGCAGAGAGGAATCTACTTCAAGGTCTCACAAAGGTACTACTACCCTTTTGTGAATATTGCATTGTGAGCAAGCAGCATCGACTAAAGGTCAACACGTCTAATTCTAGAAGCAAAGTAATTCTAGAATTGGTTCACTCTGATGTGTGGCAAGCACCAGTTACATCCCTAGGAGGAGCAAATTACTTTGTGTTATTCATTGATGACTATTCCAGAAAGATGTTGGGTATACCCTATCAAAAGAAAATCAGAAAGTCTTCCAATTTTACAAAGTGTGGGTAGAACTTAAATCTGGCAACAAGATTAAGTGCTTGAGGACAGATAATGGAGGAGAATACACTGGGAAAGAATTTGATGAATTCTGCAAGCAGGAAGGCATCAAAAGACAATTCACTACAGCATACACTCCTCAACAAAATGGAGTGACAGAGCGGATGAACATGACTCTATTGGAAAGAACAAGAGCTATGATGGGAGCTATAGGCCTAGACAAGAAGTTTTGGGTAGAAGCAGTCAACACCGCTTGTTATGTTGTGAATCGGGCTCCATCAAATGCAATCGAGTTGAAAACACCAATGGAGATGTGGACCGGTAAGCCAGTTGATTATTCAAACCTTCATATATTTGGAAGTTCTGTCTATGTATTGTATAATACACAAGAAACTATAAAGCTGGATCCAAAATCCGAAAAATGTATGTTCTTAGGTTATGCTGATGGAGTCAAGGGGTACCGCCTGTGGGATCCCATTGCCCACAAGGTTGTAATAAGTAGGGATGTTATCTTCATAGAAGACAAAAAACAAGAGCAAATGGATGGTGAAAGCACTACAAACAAAAGCACAGAGACTACAACATCACAGGTAGAAAAAGAAGCTGAAGCTGCACCAAAGCACGAGGTACAAGAGCTAGCTGAATATGAAGTTCCAGAAATTCGGCGGTCAACTCGTACAAGAAGACACTAAGTTGGCATTCTGACTATATTATGGAGAGTAACATTGCATACTGTTTTCTAACTGAGGATGGAGAGAAATCAAATCTACAAGAAGCACTGAGCAATTCAGATGCATCTCAGTGGATGGCAGCAATGCAAGAAGAAATTGAAGCCCTTCATAAAAATAGGACATGGGAATTGATGTCACTACCACAAGGGCGAAAGCCCATTGGCAACAAATGGGTCTACAAGATTAAGCGCAATAGTGATTATTAAGTAGATCATTATCGTTCTAGATTGGTGGTAAAAGGATATGCTCAGAAAGAAGGAATTGACTTCAACGAAATATTTTCACCTATGGTTCGACTCACAATAGTCCGAGTAGTCCTGGCGATGTGTGCTACATTCGACTTGCAGCTTGAGCAGTTAGATGTCAAAACTGTATTTCTTCATGGAGATCTTGAAGAAGAAATTTATATGCTCCAACCAGAAAGATTTGAAGAAAAAGGTAAAGCAAACTTGGTTTGCAGGTTGAAAAAATCTCTGTACTGTCTAAAACAGGCGCCAAGATGTTGGTAAAAGAGATTTGATTCCTTAATCATGAGCCTTGGATACAGCAGATTCAATACAGACCCTTGTGCATATGTCAAGAGGTTTGAAGAAGAAGATTTCATCTTCTTGTTGCTGTATGTTGACGACATGTTGGTAGTAGGCCCCAACAATGATCGTATCAAGCAATTGAAGGCACAGTTGGCTAGAGAATTTGAAATGAAGGACTTGGGACCGGCAAATAAGATTTTAGGGACACAAATTCACCGAGATAGAAATAATAGGAAGATTTGGCTTTCTCAAAAAACCTATCTGAAGAAGATCTTGCGACGCTTCAAAATGCAAGACTGTAAGCCAATTTCTATCCCACTTCCTATTAATTTCAAGTTATCTTTAAGTATGTGTTCTAGCAATGAATAAGAGAGGATGAATATGTCTCGAGTACCGTATGCATCAGCGGTGGGAAGCCTAATGTTCGCCATAGTCAGTACAAGACCAGACATTGCACATGCAGTGGGAGTGGTAAGTCGATACATGGCAAATCCTGGTTGAGAGCATTGGAATACTATCAAAAGGATTTTTACATATGTAAAGGGAACCTCATATGTTGCATTATGTTATGGGGGATCTGACTTTTCTGTCAACGAATATGTTGATGCTGATTATGCAGGTGATCTTGATAAAAGCAAATCCACTACTGGATATGTGTTCACACTAGCAGGAGGAACTGTGAGCTGGGTTTCAAAACTGCAGTTAGTCTTGGCTACGTCAACGACAGAAGCAGAGTATTTAGCAGCTACACAAGCCAGTAAAGAAGCAGTGTGGTTGAAGATGGTGTTGGAAGAACTCGGACACAAACAAGAGAACATTACTTTATATTGTGATAATTAGAGTGCATTGCATCTTGCAAGAAATCCAGCATTTCATTCAAAGACAAACATATCAGAGTTCAGTACTACTTTGTCCCAGAGAAAGTGGAAGAAGGAACAGTGAATATGCAAAAAATTCATACAAAGAACAATCTAGCAGATTTTCTGACAAAATCAATCAACACTGACAAATTTATATGGTGTCGATCCTCATGTTGCCTGGTAGAGACGTAAGCAAAATTAATGGCAAGGTAGAAAGAATGGTGTGAAGATCTGATTGACTGTTAATCAAATCTTCAAGTGGGAGAAATGTTAAAATATTATCATGGAATGGTGGCTGCACATATATATATATATATATATATATATATCTTCACCTAATCCTCACCCAATCTTTAGGTTAGGTGAGTTAATTATCATTCACTTTCTCTTATAAATAGAGATGCAAAATGCATCTCTCAGTGTACCATTTTCAGAGAGGAAGCGTGAGGGTGAGAGAGAAAGTGGGAGGAAATAGTGGGTTGCAAAAATTACAGTGTTTGTGTTCCTTCTATTACAGGAGAGAATAAGTTGGTGTTCTCCTTGATAATAGAAATCTTGTAACTCCTATTTTCCACTATAGTGAAATTCTTCTACCTTGCCCGTGGTTTTTTACCCTAATTTGTTTTATGGTTTTTCACGTACATCTTGTGTCCATCTTTATTTCTATTATTTTTCAAGTACTTTTGCTGTGACTCTGCTCTACTGAGTTCAATAATTACACAACAAAAAATAAGAGAAACAAATCCTACAACTTGCAAATCATTGAGCATGGTATCATATTATATTACAATAATTAAACTGTAGTAATTAGTTACATGCTTCAAGATACATGCATATATATATATATATATATATATATATTGTTAACTAAACATAATGAATGATATGTATGACAGGTCTTGTACACCTTGAAAGTAATTAACAAATCATTCAACTTGTATAAACATTGACATATCCTATTTTATCACATTGGACTTTTGGACATATATACCAGTCACATAGTATTGTAACTTATATATATATATATAGGTGTTGTCCTAGATACAAACTCAATTTGTTAACTAAAGAAAATTAAGTTCCAATCATTATATGCCGGCCAAGATAGATAAGTATGTAATTGGATGAAAATTATTTTTTTAATTTTTTTTAAAGAAATTAAGAGAAGGTTTTGTGAGTTGTTTGACCACGCAAAGGTATTAATAAAGTTTTCCAATTCAGTGTGAAAATGAATGCAGCATATAACTCTTAACTAGCATTAGTTAATTATACCTTCACAGCAGGTTAGATTTAGTAATCCAAATTAATATTTTCAAGGCGATTACTTGTACTATATACTTTAACATATATTTTCTTTTCTCAGACACCTTGTAACTTGAGTTAAATTAATCATTCAACTTGGCGATACTCTCAAATCTACCCACTTAAAATATAATCAATTTTCACAACAAGACATGGTGAGTGAGCTGTATGCCACTTCTTGAATGCCTTAAAAATGAGATAATTAATAAACAAATCATCCAACTTGTAAATCATTGAGCACTGCATCATATTATATTACAATAATTTAATCCTACCAATTAAGCGCATGGTTCAAGATATATTTTGTTAACAAGACATGCATGATGAAATAAGCCGTCTGATAGCTCTTGTATACCTTGAAAGTAATTAACAAATCATTCAACTTGTGTATCTTTAAACGTTTATGTACCATATTATATATATCACATTAATTATGAGCATACTAGTGAAATATTTTACCGACTTGAGCATTTATAGGTTTTCCAAGATACAAACCTAACTAACGAAAATTTTAAGCTCCAATGAGTATATGCCTGCCGAGATAGGCATTTCTTTTAAATTTTAAAGAAAGAGATATATGTATAGTTTAATTTGTGAGGTGCTTGACTAAGCAAAGTTACTAATAGCAAACATAACAAGGTCAAAGTTCCATTAACTCTTACAGAGTCCATACGAAAGAGCAAAGATCATAACTGTAGTTTCAATCCTGGGTTAAATTTAAATTTAATATGCTTGCAAGTTTCACTAATGTTGCAACATCTCAGTCCTACTGAATATACACCTTTCCTGATGAGCTAGAATCGATGCTTCGTCTTGGTCTTGATCCTTTGCTTGAGCATAAGATTCATTGTCATCAATTTGAATTGTAACCAAGGAAATGGACATATATATCCACATACATGAATAATGAGGATTTATAGAGGTTTTGTTACATTAGTTTCATAGAGATAAAACAGAGGTTCATCAAACCAACAGTATATATATAGAGAGGTAGAACAAAGAAGGAAATTAACTATTAAATTACTGACGAGCTATTCTATCAATCTTCAAAACTGATGGTGTAAATGAATTAAGCTGTCACTAGCCCAAAGAGATGATCGAGTTTCAAGTTCAACTTACAGGGTTAATTTAAGAAATAAGTAAAGAAGAAAACCATTTCATGATAAAAAAAAATTATGGGTTTGGCACACAAATATGATCATCAAGCTTCCTTAGCTTCTCTGAAAAACAATTGTGCGGCAAACACACACATGTCTCATTATTCTCAAGATGCAAGTATGCAACTATATAAAATGTTGAGCTTAATTCCAAGTAAGAAAATAGATTTAATAAATAATTCAAACAGACTAAATATCTCAAATACTAAAAGGCAATGGGTCACGTACATATCAAGTCATTCATGTCTGCATTTAATTTCTTTGGTGCTCTAATCATAATTCTAGCTGGCGGACTCCTTTGTTTTTGTGCCATGTAAAACATACATGTCAATTAAAATCAAAATTATCAAATAAATATATATAAAAAGGAAAAAAAAAAACAACAAATAGATAACCAAGAGGAAGTTACTTTTGAGTGGTGGATGAATTGGTTCAATGTCGAATCTTTTGTGCTTTAGTACTGTATAGTATTGTGCAAATATTGTAGGTATACTATAGAAATATTGTATAAATATTGTTCATCTACTATTACTAGATCCAATATGTGAGCACTCTTATTTTTCACCTCTCTAAAGTTGTAAGGTACAAGGGATTTATTATTGTGATGTTGTGGTCTTTAATCTATCATCTTGGGCACATGTGGTAGGTTCTGATTGTCTCTCATGTTAGCCTGCCCCATATGATAAATCCCTAGGGGATCACTAAACCACCGTAACTAGTGCACTTTATATATGTTTGTCTCTTTGACATCTTTTGTGTGTCGGTGCTGGTCGCCTTTATCTAAAAAAAGAGTTATGTATGCTGACGACGTCGTGGATCATAGCTGACTATGTTTAGTTTAGGCTAATGTAACCAGTCCATTTAATGTTTTATATTTATATATCATTCAGAGCATATGAATTGTAGTGTAAGTGCATTAAGAAAATAAATAAAAATAAATAAGAGGAAAAAAATTTAGATCAGATGGTTTTGTAGAGGCAAGCTTTGTAGATGCTCATTCATGTTTTTACCCTTTTAGTCTTTAACTTTAAATTGTAACTTTTTAGTTATTCTACTAAGTTTAAGTGAGCCATGTCAGTCCTTCCTTTTTATATGGTTTAAGGTTAGTGTTTAGAATTAGAGGAATTGATATAATTAAATAAAAATTACAAAAAGAACCAAAATATTATAGTTCAAAGTAAAGGGATTAAAAAAGTAAACTTGAAAAAAATATGTAACTGTTCAGAGAAATGTAATTATATATAAACCATAACAGTCATGATGTTGTTACAGGATAACCGACAGCAGCAAGCTAAACATAACATGAGCAAGCCATAATGATGATGAGAGCAAGAGAGATATCATCTTTCATTAATTGTGCACTTCAGGTTTCCATGACTATTTTTATAATGCAATATAATGCTATTACACACCTAAACAAAGACCAATGAAATTCCGATGGACTTCCTACTTTCACGTTTATAGTCAAAGTCATTCGGCCACTTGTCCGTGCTTGCCAAACCATTTTCTTGGTAAAATGTTGGATGCATTAAACAAAGACTCATAAAATATTTTGATTTAACAATGACTTATGAAAGATTTTGACAATGTTTTTAAATACTAGGCACACACTTTGTTAGGCAGGCAAATATTTTGAAAGACACTCTTTATATACCCAAAGCCATTTATCTCTTAAACAAATATGGAAATTTATTCTTTGTATATTCAACAATATTTTTCATTAATTATATCCTATTTTTGACAAGTTTAATGAATAAAAAAATAAAAAATATTCCTGATTTTATTAAATTTATAATTTATCCACTTATTTAAAAAAATAAAAATAAAAATAAAAATGTCATTAAAAAATAAAAGAGTTGTGTTACAATGTAATTATTTGAACTATTATTATTATTATTATTATTATTATTATTAAAAACGAGTTCTTCCATCCATCCACAACTTTATTCCAATCATTTTGAATTCTAGAGAATCATACATCTATAAATTATAACAAATCTCATAGAGTAGCCAAATTGAACCGGTTCACCTCCACAAATATATAAAGGACCTTTGTTATATAGATTTACAATGTACATGTTTAATAGATAAGCATCATTTAATTTTAACAATAAAAAATTCTGGTCTCAATTCCAAATCTAATACAAAAATAAACTACTATTACATGCTTAATGAGCACATCAAAAGACGAATATTCAGGGGTTGTTTGGATGGGTTTATTTTTTTGCCCATAAGTGTTTTTTATAAGTTAAGCATTTCTGGGTTTTAAAAACCATATTTATTTGGGCTTTTGGGCAGAAGCAAAAGCTGTTAAAAAAGCTGAAAAACAGTTTTTTTACAAAAACTAGCAGTGTGGTGTTTTTGAAAAAAACACTTCTCAAAAGCTATTATGGGTGTTGTTAAATTACTAAGTTACCCTTATCAAATAAAGGAATGACTATATTTTTTATACTTTTTTGTTTATTAGTGTTAGTATATTATTATTATTATTATTATTATTATTATTATTAGTATAAATGTATTAGTATATTAGTACATTTGCATATTTTGTATTAGTATTAGTATTACTATCAGTGTTAGGGTTAGTGTTATTATTATTATTATTATTATTATTATTATTATTATTATTATTATTATTATTAGTATTTGTATTTGTATTATTAATACATTATTATTAGTAAAATTGTATATTAGCATTAGTACATTTGTACGTTTGTGTATTGGTATTTGTATTATATTACTATTACTATTATTATTATTATTATTATTATTATTAGTATTAGTATTAGTATATTTGTATATTTGTATTAGTATTAGTTTTAATATTAGTATATTAATGTTAGTATTAGTATTATTATGAGTATATTAGTATTAGTATTACTATTAGTATATTAGATTAGAATTAGTATTAGTATATTTGTACTTGTGTTAGTATCATTATTAGTATTAATATTAGTATATTAGTGTTAGTATTAGTATGTTAGTATATTAGTATTAATATATTAGTATTGGTATCAGTATTTATTATAATAACTCAACGAAGGTCAATTTTAGTAACGTGACATTGAATAAAGTCTTTTTAAAAATTCACATCCAAACAACTTTACACATATAAAAGTATGTCTAAATTAACTTATCTAAACATAAAATATAGAAAAGCACTTAAGTTATTCTTAAAAGCACTTTTTTTAAGTCTTTCTACCAAATTTAAAAAAAAAAACACTTTTTTTCTTATGCCAATCCAAACAAGGTCTTACTAAAAAAAAGCAATGCCATCCTTTGGGAAGCCTCATCTACCAAATATATATATATATATATATAAATATTACATAATTAGGTAGGTTGCATGCAATTAAAAAAATAATAAAACACTAACCAAATAATTTCAAATAATGTAATACACAATTAGTTGGACCATCCTCAGGAACGCCGGTGTCATCAAAACTGAATCTTAACGGGTTTCTTAAACCGCTTATAAATCTTAAGGCACTTAATAAAGTTAATATCACCATTAGTAGATCTACAGGTACGAGAGAGATCACGGTATCCTCGTAGTCTTATAGCTGACGATCTAGCAGGATCCTTAAAATCATAATTAGTGCCACAAGCAGGCGTCCACTCAAAGATTAAATCTGGCTAAGCGAATAACCTTTCGCATAGCGATCTAGCCATTGATCCACCTTAGACACAGCTGAAGAAAGAGCAGATGACAAGACCATCTTAACATCTCTGCAAAAATCTCTTTATTAAATCAAAGCTTTACAACAATGAAAACTAAAATAACAATGATGAACATCTTTCGCTAAGTACAGAATTCCTAAAGACCATCCCGGAAAAGCCGGCTTAAATCCTGTATTGAACTTGAAATATACACGACCTCCATCGAAATAATGTACATCTCCGCATGGAATATTCAAAAACTCAAGATGTCGACGAAAATCAAAGAGAGATACAGAATCCGATACATCGGAAACCATATGAGAATAACCAGTTTCGGATTCACCACCAAAACCTCTGGACATTTCATAATACCCTTTACTTGGATGCCATCCTTTATCAAAACCGTCTAACAACCAAGAAGGAAACAGTACTGCATCAACCATAAAGGTTTCGCCAACGACTGAAACTCCCAGAGTACAGAATATATTATATTCTGTATTTCCTTCTAAATTCATGTCATATACAATTAGACGATTATGAGTTCTCTGAAGATCGCGATCCATATATTACCTATCGACAACGACAGCCATCTCAGCAAGTACAGAGCTCCAGAGGGTCTCTTCTTATAGAAAATTTCTGAGAATCCTATTGGTGGACGAGAAGTATATTATTAAGGTGCTCAGCGCCATTTCGCGTTCATATTTTATTCATGTATACTTAAGGCATCTTGGATATGCTAAAGCATTATTAGCCGTTAGATTTAAAAGACACGTGTAGGGCAATTAGAATGGAACTGGGGACGTACCCCCGTATATCGGGAACATATATACTGGAATATTACATTGAGAGCATATATAGATCTCGATAAATATAATTATTTATTCAATGGCTTCCATAGGAAGCTTGCTTACATAGCTGAAAAATGACCAAGTGTCCATTAAAGTATTAAACGACGACGTATGAGTCATCTTCAACCTTAGCATCAAATAACATTAACAGAGCAACTTCCATTCTTAACATTAACTCCATAACCTCCTCCTAGAACTATCAATCCATATTCCCCAGAAGAAGGCATCTTAAACTCAAATATATATTTGAGAACTCTTTTAGTTTCTGTAACAGTCTTCTTCTTAACTAACGCGCCAAACTTAAAACGAGAACGTTGTCCATCCTCTTCAACTAAATTATCATAATAACCAGCTCCAGTCCAGGTAAAATCCCAATGATCCTCTAAATATGGACAATCGCACCAATGAGAACTAAAGGTCGGAGACTTCGAAACAATCCGAAGTTCAGAATAACCTCCGGCAGAGAACTCTTCATCAGTCTCTAACGTAATCGTAAAAAGTCCTTTTTTTCCGACCGACGATGGCGTAAAATGAAAACCCATAACATTAGTCTTCACTCCATCGAAGTTCATCCTTCCAGAATCGTACAACGCCATCTTAGAGAGAGAAACGGCAGCTTAAAGAGAGCTTAGAGAGAGAGTGAGTCTTCCTTCAATGAATTGGCTCAGGCACAAGTGCATTCGCCTCTATTTATAGAATCAGTTAATAATATTTTAATCCTAAAACTAAGTTGGCAGAATTCGCTAGTAATGTCGCTCAGTCTGCACTGCCCATAATAGTTGGGCCTTATAACTCTGCAGAGTCCAAGAGCAATTACATGAGACCAGCTCAATATCTATCTTTAAATTTCATGCGTACATGTAGTCATATCTTAATGGTATAATCACTGAATTGATCGCTTTTATCTCTTACTCTTTTGGTCTCTCGAGGCTGATTATTGGGCTATATTTTTCGATAGTAGAGAGCTAGATGGAAGAGATTAAGGGTAGAGGGAGTAAATTGGGTCGTTTTCAAGTAGAGGGGATTAGTGGTGCGCGTTTCTAGTAGAGAGACCAAAAGAGAAGAGAAAAAAATAGAGTGAGTAATTAGGATTATTATCCTATTTTTAATCTCACTGATCGAATTTCTATCCTCAGTTTCATCAAATCAAAGCATTACTTTTCGTTACAAATCCCGATCCCCTTTCTCTATTTATATTCCCATCCTTTCACCATCCCCATATTTCTATTCTCTCTAACCAAATAAACCCTTATAGTAATTTTTGGCATGTTCATATGTATGATCGTGCTTTTAAAAGTAGGTTTAATACCGATTTGAAATTTACTTTTATTGTAAATTATGATAACTATGCTGAGGATCGCTCATTAGCAGGGTTGCTTGTGTTACCTCAGTGGTGTATAATTCAGAGTGTAGATTATACTTTGCTAGAAATCCACAAAGTGCTGAGCATCTCAATTTCTGATGGAGAACAACTTCAGTTAATTACAAAGTAATTATTTTAAATTTATCTTTAGATAACAAGCATAATCTGAAAGATTATTTGACAAAATAGCAATATGAATTAAGCCTATCATATTATGCTATTACACACCTAAACAAAGACCAATGAAATTCCAATGGTCTTTCCCACTTTCGCATTTATAGCCAAAGTCGTTGGGGCACTTGTCTGTGCTTACCAAACCATTTTCTTGGTAAAATGTTGGATGCATTAAACAAAGACTCATCAAAATATTTTGATTTAACAAAGACTCATCAAAAGATTTTTGACGAGTGTTTTTAAATACTAGTCACACACTATGTAAGACATCACGGGCAAATATTTTTTTTTTTTTTTTGAATAAAGTGGATAAACCACCAATTTATTAAGAAAAGAAGGGAACAGAGGAGTACAACAGGAGAGATCGCAAACAAGAAGAGTCTAGAAGAAAATAACATACTGGGATCCTCACCAGGGATGAAAAAAACAGTGAGCAAAAGAAATACAAAAAGAAAGAGAAAATGAGACAAAGGCGGGACGGCCCGGAAGTCAGCCGTCTCGGAGACACGAGGCACTGCTAAGCTACAAGGATAGGAGGACTACTCCCGATCGACCTTGTGCCTAGAATCGCCCGAGATGAAATCGGTGGGTCTAGTGCCTAGGGAAGTTGAGGGAGGCGGCAGTCCTCCGAGGTGGCCTCAGTGGTATATATCCTGATGAAGGTTCTCTGAATCTGTTGAAAGCCAAGAAAGCAGCATATTAGCAAACTTGTATAAAATTGAAATAATAGGTAGGCAAGTAAGGTTAAAAATGCGATTATTTCGTTCAAGCCAAATATTCGATTATGGCTCTAGAGCAGAGGTCCCCAGGGTTCGAGCGAGAGGAAGTTAGTGAGGGGATCCAAATGGTCCAAATATTGAATCTCGAGGATGGGGAAGACTCGATATCAAGGTTACGTACGAAGAAGGACCAAATACGCTCCGCATATTTGCAATCAAGAAAAAGATGTTCCACTGTTTCCGAATTATTATGACAAAGAATGCATGTGTCAGTGGCATTAGGATTACAACCTTTTTTGAATAGATTATCAAGAGTAAGAATTTTGTTTTCTCTGACCAACCAGCAGAATAAAGTGATTTTTCTTGGGGATTTGGATTTCCAGAAATGAGAATAAAGTTGACTTCGAAGTCCTCCGTCAATTAAGAAATTGTAGAATGATTTGACAGAGAAAATACCATTTTTTTCGAGAGGCCAGGAATAAGAGTCCTCTTGGTAATTTATGCATGTTCGGAAAGGAGTAAGAACAATGTTAATCCCAGCCCAGAAGAAGGATTTATTTTTTGGTGGATGATGAAATAGGTCTCCAGGTGATCCATTAAAAGAGTAGTTTGTGTTTAAGATCTTAGACCAACAAGAATTCGATGTAGTACTAATCTTCCACCACCATTTTCCAAGTAAGGCTTTGTTGAACTCCTGAAGATCAAGAATTCCCCATCCACCCATGGGACGGGGGCGGCAAATCCTTTTCCAGGCGACTAATCTGATACCCTTAGATCCAAGATCAGGCCCTTTCCATAAAAAATCTCTTCTAATCTTGTCGATCTCATGAATAACCCAAATTGGTAGTTTGAATACAGACATCCAGCAAACAGGTAGGGTAGAGAGAACGGAATTTATAAGGGTTAGACGACCCCCAGGGAAAGGTATAAAGCTTTCTAGGGAGTGAGTCTAGATCGGACGAGAATCAATAAGTTTTGTCGATCACATGCGTCTAGGGCCGTCTTCCGAGAGAGGGAACTCCCAAGTATGTAATAGGAAGACAGTCCCTATTATAATTTAAAATTCTTGCAGAAGAAGAGTGAGGTTGATATCCAAAATTTGTGGAATATAGACAGCTCTTCGAGAAGTTTATTAAAAGTCCAGAACAACCTTCAAAGAGATAAAGAATTAATTTCATTATTTGAAGATCATCATGCCCTCAAGCTGAGAAAATTATTAGATCATCCGCGTATTATAAATGACAAATGCTATTAACCTGGTCAATTTGAACTCCTGCCAGAACTTTGGAATTAATAGCGTGGTTGAACATAGCACTGAGAGCGTCAGCCGCTAAAGCAAAAAGAAGAGGTGAGAGGGGATCTCCTTGTCTTAAGCCTCTTTTACAGCGTACATATTCTTGGGTAGTACCATTGATGAGAATTTGTGTTTTTGCAGTACTGAGAATGGTATGTATCCAATTAATCCAGCGATTGCCAAAGCCTCTAGCCGCTAGAATCTCAAGAAGGAAATTCCAGTCTAGTGAATCAAAGGCTTTCACGAAATCAACTTTAAAAGCAAATCCGAGTTTTTTCTTTTTTTGAAGATTAAAAATCACTTCCTGAGCAGCAATAATGTTATCTGCGATGCATCTGCCTTTAATAAAACCAGATTGAGAATTATCTATTATAAAATTAATCACTTTACTAAACCTAGAGCCGAGGATCTTGGAAATGATTTTGCAAGTAGAATTGATGAGACTAATAGGTCTAAATTCTGAAACCTCGGTAGGAGCTTTTGTTTTGGTGATAAGCGCGATGTGAACCCAATTAAGGCGTTCCAAAATAGTAGAACCATTGTAGAAATCACCACAAAGCTTAATAAGGTCTTCCTGGATGAAATTCCAGTGCTTTTGAAAAAAGAATATCGGGAAACCATTAGGTCCAGGAGCCTTATCCGTATTTAATTCAAACACAGCTTGCTTAATTTCTTTGGTGGTGAAAGGTTGTTCGAGGGAAGAGAGGTCAACTCTATCCTTGAATTCGAAAAGATATTGCCAATTGAGTAGGAATCTGTGAGTAATTGGAGTACCGAGCACGGCTTGAAAGTGTTCAGTGAAAACTTTACCAATTTCTTGATTCCTTCAATCCAAAGTCCATTACTGCGAATGCGGGGAATGAAGTTTTTGTTCCTTCTACCATTAGCTAGCAGATGAAAGAATTTAGTGTTTGAATCACCCTCTTTGAGTCATGTAATCCGAGAACGTTGTTTCCAGTAGATTTCTTCTTGTTTTAGAATAGTATAAAGCTCTGATCGGATAAGAGATAAACGATTAAGTTCTTGCTCAGTGAGGGGTCTACTTTCAATAGATGATATCCTATTATTATTATTTTTAAAAAGCACTCTTTAAATCACCAAAGCCATTTATCTCTTAACCAAATATGGAATTTTATTCTTAGCATACTTTGTATGTTCAACAATATTTTTTTATTAATTATATCCTATTATTATTATTATTATTATTATTATTATTATTATTATTATTATTATTATTATTATTATTATTATTATTATTATTATTAGTGTTTTGCTTGTGCTATGCACCGGAGGAATGAATGCAATAGATGATGTTAATAACAGTGTTTGCACCAAAGACATAATTATCCTTGAAACTTAATTTATTCAAGCTTTGAAAAACAATAAACTTAATCTAAATTTTTAAAATTTGTTTATTGGTTTTTCCATTATTAACCCATTGAATGATTCTCCAATTCCTTTTAAAAACTATTTTAAAGACCAAATTTTGAGTTTAAAAATAAAATAAATTCCCCCAATCTATTAACAAAGTTCAAATATGGATTGAAATTGTTGTTTATATAGTACAGTGAATAATGAATAATAAATATGTCATATATATGTGAGTGTATATATATACTAATATATTATTATAAAATATCTGAATCAAATAAGACAAACAATTAGATTATATTACCCTGTTAGTATTTTTGGAGAATGTCTACAAATAGCTGATGTAATTGCTATTAGCAATGAATTATGATAATCAAATCATCGACTCCACAGAGTCCAGATTTCTCATCCTGCTTTGGTTTTATTTATTATTAAGGTTTCTTGTTTGTGTTTGATTAGTATTACATTAATCAAAGTTTTGTCAATATTTGAAAATATCAATAATGTTTTTGAATTACAAATATTTTTAAAATTACAATTTGCTTTTAAAGTTTTGGTACAATATAAATGATAGTTTGTGTTTGATTAGTATTAAGTAACTCAAAGTTTTATAAATTACTTTAAATTATCAATAATTTTTTCAATTACAAATATTTTTGAAATTATAAATTTGGTATCAAAGTTTAGTTTGATTTAAAATATTATGAAAATATCATATCAATTTTTCATATATTGAATATAATTGTACTATTCATCCACAAATTTACATATTTATATATAGGAAAAATTGCTTGCATACCCCTATAAAACCATGAAATTGCTTAAATACCCCCATAAAAATACTATTTACTTGCATACCCTCATAAAACTAATTTTTTACTTATATATCTCTACCGTTAGTTACCGTTAGTCACCGTTAGGGTTTATGGAATTAATCATACTTCCCACTTACCCCAACTTAACAAAATTACCTAATTACCCTTAACATCATCCAAGGCCAAAATTTTTAGTATGAAATTATTTGTTATTTTTAGTATAAAATTACCCAATTACCCTTAACATTATCCAAAATTACCCAATTACCCTTAACCATAGTATGGAATTATTTGTTATATATTGTTACATGTTGTAATTTTTACCTAATTTTAGGTTGTGTTTGTAAAGAGGATGTGATAATCTAAAATGTTTTAGAGATGTTTGTAAAAACCTTAAATAATGAATTTACTCAGAAATTCATGATTTTTAATAATTTTTAAAAATAATTAAAGCGTATATAAAAAAATTATATTGGTTATCTATAATTTAAATAATTTAAGTCTATAAAATATAATAAAAAATTTTGATGGGTATATTAACAAACTTATAATGATCATTTGTTGAATGAAATGAGTAATGTCTACAAAATAAGAAGAAAAAAATTTCAAGGGTTATATAAGCAAACCCATTTTGGTAATTTACCCTTATTCCATCCATTGATTTAATACCATTAAGAGTAAACTTAACCATAGGGGCATAGAAGCAAATATAATTGATTTGTAGGGGTATACAAACAAATATCATTTTTATTGGGGTATTTAAGCAAATTCATGATTTTACAGGGGTATGCAAGTAAAAATCCCTTATATATATTGATAGTTCTTAGTATAAATTATTCTTTATTTATAATGTTTTTTCAAAGTCAATTAACTACATGAGAAATTTTTTTTCACTTGGTCGAATTATGAATTCCTCTAATCGCAAAATGCATATATATATATATATATACACATGTGTGTGTGTGTGTGTGATATTTGGCATTAGATGGTTAAAAAAAAGAAGAAGAAGGGATATATACCCCACGTGTGTGTGTATATATATGCACTACAACCCTTTAATGGTATATAATTAATTGAATTCATATTTTAATTAATTCATTATATGTAAGAATTTCATTATAATAGATCAAATTACATGCTTTGTAGGCTTATTCAAGAAAAATAAACTTATTTGGAATATATATATATATATATATATATATATATAAATATATGAGTGTGTACATATTTTAATATATTGTTATAAGATATGTAGATGAAATAAGACAACCAATTAGATTATATTACTTGCAATTGCTATTAGCAATGTATTATGATAATCTAACCACTTACTCTAAAAGATCCCAATGTCTCATCTTGCTTTGTTTTTATTTATTATTAAAAATTTTAGTTTGTGTTTGATTATGATTGGGTAAATCAAAGTTTTGTCAATTTTAAAACTATAAATAATTTTTTTGAATTATAAATATTTTTATAATTAAAAATTTATTTTAAAGTTTTAATACAACATTAAAAATATCTCGTGTTTGATTAATATTAAGTAAATCAAAATTTTTGTTAATTTCTGAAATTATCTATAATTATTTTCAATTATAAATACTTTTGAAATTATAAATTTGGTTTTAAAGTTTTAGTATGATTTCAGAGATTTTCAAAGTATTATATGAAATTTTCACATTTAAAAAAAATTTACTTATTCATCAATAAATTTATATATTTATATTTATTGATATATATTGATAATTAAATTATTCTTTTGAAAGCCAATAAACTAATATAATAATGATAAAATAAGTTTTTTTTTCTCTTGGCCAAATAATGAACCCTTTTAATTCTATAATAGTAAAATGTATATATATATAGATAAATATATGATATTTGATATATATATTAAACCCATCACATGTGTATACATATATATATATATATATATGTAGCACAACCCCTCTAATAGTATATAATTAATTAAATCATATTTCAATTAATTTATTACATTAATTTAAAATAATTAAAATAATATAATAGAATATTCAAGAAAAATGATTTTTTTTCAGTTATTATAACAAATCATTCAACTTGTATAAACATTGATATATCATATTTTATCACATTAGACTTTTGGACATATATACCAGTCACATAGTATTGTGACTTGTTAATATATAGGTGTAGTCCCAGATACAAACTCAATTTGTTAACTAAAGAAAATTAAGATCCAATTAATTAGTATATGTTGGCCGAGATAGATAGGTATGTAATTGGATGGAAATCTATTTTTTTTTTAAAATTTTTTAAAGAAATTAAGAGAAGGTTTTGTGGGTTGTTTGACCACGCAAAGTTATTAATAAAGTTTTCCTGTTCAGTGTGAAAATGAATGCAGCAAACAACTCTTGACTAGCATTAATTAATTATACCTTCAGAGCAGGTTAAATTTAGTCGTCCAAATTAATATTTTCAAGGCGATTGCTTGTACTATCTATTTTTAACATGTTTTCTTTTATTAATATATATATATATATATAACTAAAGGTAGTTAAGAGTTGTTTGTTGCATTCAACTTGGAAAATATTAACAGTGTAGTCAATGAACTGGAAACCCTTCCTCGGACACCTTGCACTACAAGAAACTGTTGAATTAGAAACAGAAATTTAGCAACGGAATTATTTTGTTACTAATTAACAACGAATAAGCAACGGAGTAATCATCGATTTCCATTTTAGAAACGAAATTTACATCTGTTTCAAAGTTTTAAACGTAAGTTTTATCCATTGCTAATCCATTTTTAATTTACAAACGGATTAGAAAACCATTTGTAAATTAATAACAGATAACAATTTCATTTCTAATATTACCAACAGAATATAATTCCATTGATAAATTAATAACGGATAATAAATCTGTTTCTAATATTAGCAATGGAACATAATTTCATTGGTAAATTAGAAACGGAAAGAGATTCCGTTGCTAAATTTGTATTTTTATTAAAAAAAATATTTTTTTCTAAATAAAATGATAAATAACTTTTATGCATATGTATATGTATAATATTTGTTTTAAAAAATATATCATAGAGATACTTATTCATAGGATTAGTATTTAATGAATATTAGGCCAATATTTTCAGATTTTGATTATAGTTTTTTTAAAAAAATATTGTTTGGTATCAATTAACTGGACCCAATTGGAAACTAGTTAAGCAGCATATCATTGAAGTACAGAAAGGCATATATAACAAGTTTTGGACAGAAAAGAACATAAAAAAATAGCCAAGATCTTTGCGTCAAGGACTATTCTAAACAAGACAACTGCTTAAAAAACAAGTCTTAGATTTAAACTAGCGTCTTTGGCATCGCCTTCTTTGATTCCTCAGATCAACTGGCGCACCATATTAAAGAACTGCATGAGCATCATCATAATTTGTCGCCATCTCTCCTATTACCCCGTATCTTCTGCGTAGTTGCGGCATAGACTGTGGTTATTTGTGGTATTCTTCCATGTATATATCTCACAACTCGGATGCAATGATCGTGGTGAAGTCTCTTGGTCTCATGGTCACCACCAGGTTTGTCTGAGGCACTAATACATGAGTCTGAACTTGCTCTTGCTCTTGCGACACCCTTGGAACTTCTCTTTGCTCGTTTGCAACAACAATAGTAGCAGCTTGAGCTCACTACACCATATGGGGCTTTCAGCGGCATTTTTATCGGCTTCTAGCGGCGTTTATAAACGCCGCTAAATTCATGGACGGCGTTTATCATAAACGCCGTGAGTAGTGCCGCTAAAGACAATGTCGTTATTTTAGCTGCGTTTTACAAAATAAACGCCGTAATTTTAGCGGCGTTTATTTATTAAATGCCAGCAAAATTGTAAACAAAGTATAGACTTATGAGCATCAATATAGTGGCGTTTGTCAAAATAGATGCCGCTATTATAGCGGCGATCATTAGAATGAACGCCGTGCAAAAGTGTGGTCTGTAAATTTTAGAAATTGTAATTTAGCGGCGTTTAATTAAATAAACGCCACTAAGTTACTGCCGTTTTATTTTAAATGCCACTAAGTTAGGGGCGTTTATTTATATAAACGCCGCTATTTGGAGGCGTTTATTTTGGAAATGGCCCTATATTACCGGCGTTTTAAGGATAAACGCCAGTAATGTTTCCATATTCTAAATAATGTTAATGATTTTCACCGATGTTTATGTAATAAAACGCCACTATATAACGGTGTTTTTCTGAATAAACGCCAATAAAATGATGTGTTTGGCGGCGTTTTGAGTGGAAACGCAGCTAAGTTTATTTTGAATATAATTCCTTCGTTTCTGCACTTTTATTTATCCGCATTTTTACAATAACAATGGTACTACAAAGACCTATAATTAACATTCAAGATAAGAATAATCACATAGTTATCTACGCACCAAAACACAATAGTTGATATTTAATAATTTCAAGCCAATTAGAAGTTACAAAAGTCTTCGATATTAATTAGTACATAATGTATGTTTATGATTCTTGTCTTCCTCCAAATAATACAAAAGAAAACAAAGATAAATAAAAATCCATCAACACTTGATGAATGTCACTACTCATCTCCAGAAGCCTGATTCTGCAATAAAAAAATAAAAATTTTAAGAAAAAATTCCACAATGTTTTTAAAATTATATCAAATAGATACAAACATAGTAACATTACCACTTTTGAAATACCTGTGATTGAGAAGTTGAGCCAGCTGTGTCAACTCCAGGGATAGAAACTCCAGGAAATCGAGTTTGTAAAAAACCCAAGAAGAGCATTATATTGAGCACATTCTTGTGCACTTTCTTCCTCACGTTGTGCTTGTTCTTGCTCTCGCTCCTCTTTCAATTATTGCATTTGTTGTTCCATTTGATTAAACCGCTCAACAAACTCACTTGATTGGGCGCTTGAGGCAGTAGAAGTTCTGCTAGCCGTACCCCCATAATAAGTTTTGAGTGTTGGACCCAATCCAAGCCCTCTTACTTGCCCACATCGTTCTTTTCCAATAACTTGTGTCAGAATTTCAGTTTCAACAATCTGCATATCCTCATCTACTGTTTCACATTCAGCTAACTTCTCATTTGCTTTAACCTGTATATAATGAAAAAAATATTTTAAAGTAGTCATATATTTCGCACCAAATTACAAAATAAGGAATACTTAAGACATAATTATTACCATAATTTGTTCAGTTTCCACATTCATGTGAGAACCATCCTTTTTGGTGTGAGTTGCTTTAAAAAATTCGAGCCGTCCTACTTTTCTTCCATTGTGAACCTCCTACAAGTGTTTAAACAAAAAAAAATTGTTTGAATAAAAAACATCAATAGATAAACTTGAAGACATCATTAAAATAGAAACGAAAGTAAAAAAAAACAACATTTTTAATTCACACTAACAATTTAATTCTTAATATGTATTTCCCTACCATTTCCTTTTCCTTTCTAGCAAAGCTCTTTGATCTAGAGGTATGAGTATATTTTTGTTGTTTTCTGCTAGCAACCCCAAGTCTTTCTGAATCCTACATAATGACATGTATAGTAACTTAGAAATAAGAAAGATATGACAATTTTAATAAAATAAGTAAAATACATATTCATACCTCTCCTTTATTTGAATACCAATAATCAACTAATTGTTCCCATTGCCATCTAATGGTTGCATTTGGATGTTTATCTTTGTTCACTTGCAAACCATCTTCTCGTTTGAAATGACGCTTTTTCAAGTCATGCTTGTAATCTCTCCATTTCTTCCCCAGTGACTTGAGCACATACTCTTTTGAAATCTCAAGTGCAAATCGTAACTAGTTCAAGATATTAGAAACAATTTTGTTTATTAATGTAACTTGATGTTTGTATATTTATAGAAACAACATTTGAACAATTCAATTATGTGGGTTTACCTCAATAAATTTGATCAATTCATCATTCAATGTTTTTGGCACTTTATGCCAACTCTCATAATGGATGCCAATTTGTTGACCGGTTCGAGCAAGCATCTCTGAGAAATCCGACCACTAGTTGTGCTTCCGCCCAATTGGTTGTCCCAAATGATTTGCACTCACCACAATCCTCTCTTCTGGTGGTAATGACCACAAGTCTTTCAAAGTAGTTCGGCCTCTTTTCTTTTGTTGTCCATTTCTATCAACTACATATTAGTAGAAAATAAGAACATTAAGGCAAATATAATAAATTATGTTTAAGTTTGAATATATGAAACGAACCTGCATTTAAATTTTCTGCTTCAGTAACTGCGGGAACGTTCTCTAATCTGGTACTATTATTTTGGTTTGGCACTTGTTTATTATGATTTGAATCAGCTGAAGATGATGGGATCGAGGAATGAGGAGCAACATGAAGTGATGGAGCGGATCTAGTAAAACCAATAGAGGCTGATGAATTGGAGTTATTGGTGTTGCTCATTCTACCACCCACACCATCGTCACACCCAGTACTATTATTTGGAGCCGGTTCTGACACGACCATTTTCATACACTTCAATTTTAATTTTGGCATCTTTTCTCTTATCTACATCATATAAACAAAATACATGTTACAAAATTCACAACAAGTACATGTATTTTGGAAGAACGTATTAAACGAACGTATGATATGTAACTACTATCAATTTATTTTTGATAATTAAGTAGAATTCAATAGTTGCATGGATAAGTACAAGTTTGTTAAAGTATCTGATAGTTAGTTGGCTTGAGTTCTCTTACTCAAGAAATGAGGATTTAGTGATGAGTGCATGTGCCATACAAAAATGAGAACTCCTTATTTATTGTGTAAAACCTTCATTGATGTCAATACTGTTTGAAGAACATTATTATTATTACTATTGTTATTATTTTCTTATTCTAGCAAAGGATTGCCATTTTCTCTTCTCTATTGTTTGATGGAGTTATTATCTAGAATTAGTGGAATTAATTGCAATCTCTACTACAATCCTTTTGTAGGATGGTCACCTTTGCAATGGTCAGACACTCTAGCATATCTTGTTCTACCTGTGTTACTCGTTGCTTCGCAATATATTTCAGCCCAAGTCATGCAGGCATCACAGGTAATTAATTATGTTCTGAAATCTAAACAATGTCATTTTTGGTAGCCTATTTACTCTAGGATGCAGGGAATACATGTGTATGTTAGAGGGATTATTCATTAATTGAGTACAGATATTTAATATGTTCAATTCTTATGGTTAATAAGGACATTGATGTGTTAATTGAACTAGACAGTAATAATAAGACCTGTTAAATGAAATTGTTTGCAATTCAACAAGGCAAATTGATGCATTAATTGAACAATTGAAAGGAATTTCATACAACATGGTTTGCAACTTCAGTTTACATAATAAAAGAAAGAAAATTTTATTGCATATAAAAATATATATATCATACACATGGGGAAAAAAATTGAACATGTACGCCCATCATAAGGGCATTCACAGTGAATCACATCACAATATATTTGCATTTCATACACATAAGGACAACAATCACAGAAATGGAGGCCATGATGCATTAAATTGTTTTGCAATCTATGATGTTTACAATTCTACAGCTTATATGCAATATATGTACAAAGGGAAAAAAAATGAACCATGGGATATGTCACAAATATATCCAAAGCATATGACTGATTGAATAAAAAAGGATAAGCATATCTAAAGCCTCTGGTTTGTTATAAATTCATATCAAAATCATATCGATAAATGAAAAAAAAATTGGAATTAATTGTAATTATTTAAGCCTCTGGTTTTGTATTTCAGTTTACTTTCATTTATTCTTCAGTAACTTTTCAGTATTTGTTTTTCTTCAGTTTATTATCTTAATAGCTGCTAGTTATCAAGTTTGTTTTAGAACAGTAGCCTATTAGCTGGATCTTTGGGAATTGGAGATTACTTATCTGTGATTCGTGATGATGATGAGGTAGTGTGTTTGTTGATGTAAGTATGACCACTTGTTATATTCTTGGATGTGATGGTTAGATATGGAATAAATCTACACGCACCATTTTTTTATGGCCCTGATTCTTTCTTTTTGGTGGTGTGGTCGTATTTTCCCAGCTTCCTAGGAACTGACATGGAATGCCATTCACAGATGCTTAGAGGAAGGTGCAGAAGAGTTCTTTCTCAAACCAGTCCAGTTATCAGACATGAAAAGGCTTAGACCTTGTTGACACCGGAGGACCTGGAGTTGCTCAGAGATGAGAGACACCCTCAATGTTTGTAGGGATACCACTCAGAGATATTCACCCCGTTAGGTGTTTGATGAAAATCCACAGAGAGTTCAATACAAACAAAGATAGAAAAGAAGAAGCCCAATAAAACTGATTGGTTATCTATTTGACTCCCCCCAATAATCTCTCAGCACTACAACCCCGTTTTTATATTCAAAAAGAAACTAACACTGCACCAAGAAAGAAAAACACAACCTGCCATACCTATTGGTTACAACTACTACCTGAGCTCCAATTGGTAAAGCTCTACTTCTAAACCCATACCCATTGGTTGAACACAAACAAAGAGAGATTGAGACAAGTCAATGCACTCATTCTCTCATACACCACAACCTAATACAAAACACTTGATACAACTAGAAAACAGAGATCAACCATCCCTTAGAGAACAGGGACCATGTCGTTCCTCACATGCCTCCCATCCTGCCGTCAGTAACCACCGCCAGCAGCCAGTAATGCTTCAATCTTCAATCAACGTCAACACCCCCTCTTGATTGAAGCTCGCGAGCTCCGAGTTGACTCCTGAGCCTTTCATACTTCTCACAAGGCAACGACTTGGTGAAAATGTCTGCAAGTTGATCATCGGTCCGGCAGTGGTGAAGAGCAATGACCCCGTCTCCGACCAGCCCTCTTATGAAGTGAAAACGCACATCTATGTGCTTCGTTCTCCCGTGATGCGTTGGGTTCTTGGCCACGAAGATCGCAGATAGGTTATCACACCATAATACGGTTGGTTTTCTGTCTTCCAGCCCACACTCATGCAACACCCGTCTGAGCCAAACTACCTGACAGGCGGTAGTGGTACAGGCGATGTATTCCGCTTCAGTGGTTGACAGGGCCACCACTTCTTGCTTCTTGGATCCCCATGAGATCACACTATCTCCCAGACGACACAGCATTCCTGAAGTGCTCTTTCGATCAGCTCTGCTTCCTCCCCAATCGCTATCAGAGAAGGCTTCTAGCACAGCTCCATCTTTGCTTGAGTACCACAGCCCGAACGCCCTTGTGCCAGTGAGATATCTTACAATTCTCTTGACAGCACGAAAGTGAATATTGAAAGGTTGACTCATGAACCTCGATAGATAATTAACAGAGAAGACAATATCTGGGCGAGTGTGAGAAATGTACAATAACTTTCCAATAATGCTTCTGAACAGGAATGGATCTGAGAACTGTCCATCCCCTTCCTCATGTATCTCTTCATTCAAGGTCATTGGTGTAGGAACGGGTTTGCAATGCTTCATATTTAACTTAACCAGCACATCCTCAATGTAGCTTCTCTGGCAGATAAAGATCCCATCAGTGCATTGTTTTACTTCAATTCCCAAAAAGAAACCCATTAGACCCAGATCAGTCATGCTGAATCTCTGCATCATTTCAGCTTTGAATTCATTAAGCATGCTGCATGATGAACTGGTGTATACTATGTCATCGACATATAGACTAATCACAAGCACCTCCCCATTCTTACCCTGTCTTAGATAGAGTGTGTGCTCACTCTCACTTCTCCTGAGACCCAATTCTCTGAAGTGTTGATCGATCTTCGCATACCAGGCCCTCGGAGCCTGCTTAAGTCCATAGAGAGCCTTGCTCAGTTTACATACCAGTTGCTCCTTCCCCTTCACAATGTACCCTTCCGGCTGAGAAACATACATATCCTCCAGTATTTCCCCATTTAGGAAAGCTGATTTCACGTCGAACTGGTACACTTTCCACCCAGACTGAGCAGCCAGAGCTAACACCATCCTTACGGTCTGTAACCTCGCCACGGGAGAGAACACCTCTTCATAGTCAATACCGTGTTGTTGACTGTACCCTTTGGCAACAATTCTAGCCTTGAGCTTTACCACTTGCCCATCAGCATTCAATTTGGTTTTGTAAATCCATTTGAGCCCTATTGCCTTCTTACCATCTGGTAATGGACACAGCTCCCACATGCTGTTGTTACTGATGGCCTCCATTTTGGCATCCATTGCCTTCTTCCAGCCTGCAATCTTTACTGCTTCACTGTAATCTGTTGGATCAACAATATTTAGAGCAAATGTGCATGTTTGATATATATCAGTCAATAGCCTAGTACGATGAGGTGGAGATTCTTCTGATGAGGTACTCTGGGAACTTGATGAATCATCAGTAAGGTTACCTGAGCTTTCACTCGCCTTCTCAGTAGAGTCGCCTGCAACCTCTCTCTTATCTTCTAATATAATGACAGGTTCTCCTTCATGAGCAGCATCCCAATTCCACCGAGACTCTTCAAGGAAAATCACATCTTTTGTGGCGATTTTTTATATGACATATTTTTCATATGTCACTACAACAAATTTGATGATTAGTGGCGATTTTTTATATGACATATTTTTCATATGTCACTAAAAGAGCATATAATGTGACAAAAATCAACTATCGTCACTCAATTCCACAAACTGAATATTGTACATGACAATACTTGATAATGTCACATAGAAGCATCACACAATGTGTGGCGCCAAATTTTCCCTTCAACTGGAGATGGAGGGAAATATTTTTAGTGACACTAATAATATTTGGTAACACTCTCATTTTGTTATCAATGTTTTACATTTTTTGTGATGATTATACAACGTAATTTTTTTAGAACAATTTTTGACATTATGTCACTAATACCATTGTACATTATTTGTGACCATTTGGTTTTGTCATGTATGTTTTAATTATTTCGTGACATGTATGTATGACACTAAAATATAAGTATTTGTGATAGTCTCATTGTGTCACCCTATATATATATATATATATATATAGCATTAGTGGAAGGAATTACAAAATGTCACATTTGTTTAATTTGTGCATGACATAAAGTTTTCCTCACAAATGAGATATCATTTTTATTCTATGAGAGAATTTATTGTTGAGATACCTTGAATTATTTCTTCATCCTTTGTTTTGAATTATGACCTAAATCAAAATTTTAGGAGAACGATGAAGAAAAAAAAATTAAAGGGTGGATACAAATTAACCCTTTTTTATTTATTATTTAAAGCAATCCAAACCAAATTTCTTGGGGGTTGTATTATTTATTTTGGCTTTAAGGGCTCTTGTACTTGTTGCATCAGTTTTTCTCAAGAAAGAATAAAGTAAATTTGTCCCTCTACATGTGAATGCAGGTCACATTGACCGAGCACGTGAATTTTTTGTATGGTTTTTGGCAAAGGTGGAAAGAGGGGTCAAGAGTGTGTTCGAGCATCCCATTATCTCACGAGGGTGGGTGTTCCACTTTCCCCATCCCCTTCCCCCCCTTTTTCCCCCTTTTTTAAAAAAAGTCAAGGTTCATTGAGGCTACAACACCCTCAATTTATTTTTTTCGAAAATGTTAAATGTTTTTATAAATTAATGCATATAATTTAAAAATTTAATATTTTTTTAACAAAAAAATATTTTTGGAAAAATATATTATTACATCCTTTTTATTTATTTATTTTTTTGCAAATTCACTTTTTGTAGTATAAAAAAATTTTTATTTTTTTAGAAAAAAAAATATTTTTCAAACATATATTATCTCAAAAACATTTTTATATTTTTGCAAATTAGTATATAAAATATTAAAAAAATTATATTTTTTTAGGAAAATATTTGTTGATATTTGAGTCTCCCTAAAAAAATTCAACCAAGTCACTAGTTCACCCAAATTTCAACTACTTAGGTCAACGATTCGCTTTAGGGTTATTCCAAATCAGGTTTTCTAGTCGAACAAGATCTGTCTTAAAATTAATTACAAGTCAACAAGGTTAGACTAACAAGTTTGGTTCGAGTTTGAAAATCTCGGTAAATAATACTTAAAAAAATAATACTTGAAAATTTTCTCATTATTTTTATTTTTATTTTGTTTTATATTTGTATGTTTAGTGGAATATGATTAAATTATTATAATGTTATAAAATTTAATTTGAGATTTATATTAAAATTTATAGTTGATTTAAAACAATCAAATGTTATAAATAATCTAAATCATTTAATATGACAATTATAAAAATATAATAATTTATCTTACAAATTATAAATATAATAGGATGCTAATGAAAAACAATTTGGATAAATTAATTAATTAATTAACTCACTAACTTATGTAAATAATTTAACCCATTATCTTGTATAAATTACTTTGTTAGATATAGCTTATTTATTAGAATATATAAATTAAGATAAATAATGTTAAACTAATAACCAACATTGTAGATCCAAGAACAAGTAATATATAAACTATAAATTTTAAATTTTAGCAAAGTATAAATTTGTTAACCCCAATGTTCAAAAGATTGATTAAAATGCATATTTTCTCCCTTTTTGCCAAAAACGGTAGCTAAAATTAAGTACAATTAAGATCCAAAAAATTTGTATCAATTAAATTTTACCTTTTTGGCTCCTCCAACTTTCACCAAATCTCTTCAAATCTCTACTTAATTTTACTATTTTCTTCACTCCCCGCCAAAAAATAGTTTTTAAAAATTTGTACCAATTAGGAGCAATCACTCTCTCTTCCAAATTTCACCAAATCTTCTCACAACTCATTAAAGAAAACCTTTGTCTCCATTGTTCATCTTCTTGATTTCCTATCCGAGTGAGAAATAATATATAAATTTCTTTTAAGACAACCATTAGGCTTCTCCACACAAAGAAGACAAGGTATGTATAAAATATATTATTTTGATTTATAAAAAAATATTTATTGCGTGTTTTAGGTGAATTTAATTTTTGTTTTTTAATCACGATTGCTTTATTTTATTATTGAATCAATTGACTAAAAGCTTCTCTGTTTAGATATATATGATTTTATTTTATTATTTTATTAAATTAGTTATTTGAATGTAAATAATAACCCAAGCTATGGTTGATTATGAAATACACATGCCTATGCCATAATTTTTGGGTAATAGTATGTTTTAGTTTCATTTTACCTTGCAATGTCATTTTTTTTAAATTTACTTATCATGACATTTCTTTCACTTTTTATCAATTATTTATTTGTTTTTATTGAATATTTATTACAGTTTCAAGTGGTCGGGTTCTTCATCAACTGAATCTTTGGCATAAGAAGAATCAGATTGAAAGATAGCGAATAAGCTGCAACACATGTCAACTAGCTTGGTTTTTTATTTTTTATTTTGGGGGAAAAAATTGAATTTATCAAGATGTAAGGATATTTTATATTTTTCAGGATCACTTCTCCATTTAGATACTTTATGTTTGAAATCTCAGTGTGGAAATTGTATTGAATTCATTTTATTATGTGTTCTTTTATATTATGATATAAAATATTATATATTTTAACAAATGACGTGATGAAAAAATGATATTAAAATATTCATGACGAATGGTAAATGGGTCACAAAATAATTATGTCATATTTTCATTTAGCAAACATCACGAAATGTTAAATATTAATAAATATTTGGTGAGTCTATAAATGCCACCTATTTGAGTGACGAATATACTAATGTTACGATCAATTTCACATTTAGAATATTTTATGACATTATTTTCTGAAAATCAGTGGCAAAAAATTATGACACCTTTTCATGTGACGTTCATGTTTTTGTCATAAATAGATGCACATTTACCTCGTATTTCTTAACGATATAAGTTATCTAGTGAAATTATTTTTAAATAATCGGTGACAAAAAAAAATTATGTCACCAATTTGGGTGACAGTCATCTTTTCGTCATGAATTGTTGAATATTTTCTCATGTTGTGTGACAATTCATGACAACTTGTGACGTTATTTATTTAATAATAGGTGACGAAATATACGCCATCTAATAGTGTGACAAGATAAATTTTGTCAGTAATAGTTGAATATTCAACTCATATTTTATGACGATCGATGATTTTTTGTGACACCTTATAATATGTTTTATGACAAAAATAAATGTCACAAAAACATAGCTATAATGTGACATTTGTATATGTCGTCATGTAAATTTTAGCATTTAGTAACGACAATGTGCATATCGTCATAGTATATCTTTAGCTACGGTGCAAAGGTGACGATCGTTGTGACGAGGTGTTTAATGTCATCAAATATTATACATGACGAGTATTTCTCATTTTGTGACACTAAATGGTGCGCCATTAATCAACAAATTTGATGATTAGTGGCGATTTTCTATATGACGTATTTTTCATATGTCACTAAAAGAGCATATAATGTGACAAAAATCAAATATCGTCACTTAATTCCACAAACTGAATATTGTACATGACAATGCTTGATAATGTCACATAGAAACGTCACACAATGTGTGGCGCCAAATTTTCCCTTCAACTGGAGATGGAGGGAAACATTTTTAGTGACACTAATAATATCTGGTAACGCTCTCATTTTGTCATCAATCTTTTGCAATTTTTGTGACGATTATAAAACATAATTTTTTTAAAACAATTTTTGACATTATGTCACTAATACCATTGTATATTGTTTGTGACCATTTGGTTTTGTCATGTATGTTTTAATTATTTCGTGACATGTATGTATGTCACTAAAATATAAGTATTTGTGATAGTCTCATTGTGTCACCTATATATATATATATATATATAGCATTAATGGAATGAATTACAAAATGTCACATTTGTTTAATTTGTGCATGACATAAAGTTTTCCTCACAAATGAGATATCATTTTTTTATTCTAATGTGAGCATTTATTGTTGAGATACCTTGAATTATTTCTTTTGTGCTTTGCTTTTGAATTATGACCTAAATCAAAAATTTTAGGAGAACGATGAAGATTAAAAGGGTGGGTACAAATTAACCCTTTTTTTATTTATTATTTAAAGCAATCCAAACCAGATTTCTTGGGGGTTGTATTATTTATTTTGGCTTTAAGGTCTCTTGTGCTTGTTGCATCAGTTTTTCTCAAGAAAGAATAAAGTAAATTTGTCCCTCTACATGTGGATGCAAGTCACATTGACCGGGGCACGTGAATTTTTGTATGGTTTTGGCAAAGGTGGAAAGAGGGGGTCAAGAGTGTGTTTGAGCATCCCATTGTCTCACAAGTTGGGTGTTCCACTTTCCCCATCCCCTTCCCCTCTTTTTTCCCCCTTTTTTTTTAAAAAAAAGTCAAGTTTCACTGAGGGTACAACACCCTCAATTTATTTTTTTCAAAAATGTTAAATGTTTTTATAAATTAATGCATATAATTTAAAATTTTATATTTTTAACAAAAATATTTTGGAAAATATATTATTACATCCTTTTTTTTTGCAAATTTACTTTTGTAGTATAAAAAATTTTATTTTTAGAAAAAATAATATTTATAAACATATATTATCTCAAAAAAATTTATATTTTGCAAATTAGTATATAAAATATTAAAAATTATATTTTTAGGAAAATATTTGTTGATAGTTGAGTCTCCCTAAAAAATTCAACCAAGTCACTGGTTCACCATCCCAACTGCTTAGGTCAACGATTCGCTCTAGGGTTATTCCAAATCAGGTTTTCTAGTCGAACAAGATCGGTCTTCAAATCAATTACGAGTCAACAAGGTTAGACTAACAAGTTTGGTCCGAGTTTTGAAAATCTCGGGAAATAATACTTAAAAAAAATAATACTTGAAATTTTTCTCATTATATTTATTTTTATTTTGTTTTATATTTGTATGTTTAGTGGAATATGATTAAATTATTATAATGTTATAAAATTTAATTTGAGATTTATATTAAAATTTATAGTTGATTTAAAAACAATCAAATGTTATAAATAATCTAAATCATTTAATATGACAATTATAAAAAAATATAATAATTTATCTTACAAATTATAAATATAATAGGA
This sequence comes from Dioscorea cayenensis subsp. rotundata, assembly GCF_009730915.1. NCBI lineage: Eukaryota > Viridiplantae > Streptophyta > Magnoliopsida > Dioscoreales > Dioscoreaceae > Dioscorea > Dioscorea cayenensis. The sequence goes on from NW_024087642.1 coordinate 48,618, forward strand.
TGCTAATGAAAAAAACAATTTGGATAAATTAATTAATTAATTAACTCACTAACTTATGTAAATAATTTAACCCATTATCTTGTATAAATTACTTTTGTTAGATATAACTTATTTATTAGAATATATAAATTAAGATAAATAATGTTAAACTAATAACCAACATTGTAGATCCAAGAACAAGTAATATATAAACTATAAATTTTAAATTTTTAGCAAAGTATAAATTTGTTAACCCCAATGTTCAAAAAGATTGATTAAAATGCATATTTTTCTCCCTTTTTTTGCCAAAAAGCGGTAGCTAAAATTAAGTACAATTAAGATCCAAAAATTTGTATCAATTAAATTTTACCTTTTTGGCTCCTCCAACTTTCACCAAATCTCTTCAAATCTCTACTTAATTTTTACTATTTTTCTTCACTCCCCGCTAAAAATAGTTTTTTTAAAAAAATTTGTACCAATTAGGAGGAATCACTCTCTCTTCCAAATTTCACCAAATCTTCTCACAACTCATTAAAGAAAACCTTTGTCTCCATTGTTCATCTTCTTGATTTACTATCCGAGTGAGAAATAATATATAAATTTCTTCTAAGACAACCATTAGGCTTCTTCACACAAAGAAGACAAGGTATGTATAAAATATATCATTTTGATTTAGAAAAAATATATATTGCATGCTTTAGGTGAATTTAATTTTTGTTTTTTTAATCATGATTGCTTTATTTTATTATTGAATCAATTGACTAAAAGATTCTTTGTTTGGATATATATGATTTTATTTTATTATTATATTAAATTAGTTATTTGAATGTAAATAATGACCCAAGCTATGATTGATTATGAAATACACATGCTTATGCCATAATTTTTGGGTAATAGTATGTTTTAGTTTTATTTTACATTGCAATGTCATTTTTTTAAATTTACTTATCACGACATTTCTTTTACTTTTTATCAATTATTTATTTGTTTTTATTGAATATTTATTACAGTTCCAAGTGAGCCGGGTTCTTCATCAACTGAATCTTTGTCATAAGAAGAATCAGATTGAAAAGCTAGCGAATAAGTTTGCAACACATGTCAACTAGCTTGGTTTTTGAAAAAAATTTAAATTTATCAAGATGTAAGGATATTTTATATTTTTCAGGATCACTTTTCCATTTAGATACTTTATGTTTGAAATCTAAGTGTGGAAATTGTATTGAATTAATTTTTATTATGTGTTCTTTTTATATTATGATATAAAATATTATATATTTTAACAAATGACTGATGAAAAAAATGATATTAAAAATATTCATGATCGAATGGTAAATGGGTCACAAAATAATTATGTCATATTTTTCATTTAGCAAACATCACGAAATGTTAAATATTAATAAATATTTGGTGAGTCTATAAATGCCACCTATTTGAGTGACTAAATATATTAATGTTACGATCAATTTCACATTTAGAATATTTTATGACATTATTTTTCTCGAAAATCAGTGGCAAAAATTACACCACCATTTCATGTGACGTTCATGTTTTTGTCATAAATAGATGCACATTTACCTCGTATTTCTTGACGATATAAGTTATCTAGTGACATTATTTTAAAATAATCGGTGACAAAAAAAATTATGTCACTAATTTGGGTGACAACCATCTTTTCGTCATGAATTGTTGAATATTTTCTCATATTGTGTGACAATTCATGACAACTTGCGACGTTGTTTATTTAATAATAGGTGACAAAATATACGTCATCAATTAGTGTGACAAGATAAATTTTGTCATTAATAGTTGAATATTCAACTCATATTTTATGACGATCAATGATTTTTTGTGACACCTTATAATATGTTTTATGACAAAAATAAATGTCACAAAAACATAGCTATAATGTGACATTTGTATATGTCGTCACGTAAATTTTAGCATTTGGTAACGACAATGTGCATATCGTCATAGTATATCTTTAGCTACGGTGCAAAGGTGACGATCGTTGTGACGGGGTGTTTAATGTCATCAAATATTATACATGACGAGAATTTCTCATTTTGTGACACTAAATGGTGCGCCATTATACATGACGTCAATCAGGAACATATTGTTCCTTGACTTTTGAATCTCAATTACAGGCTTCTTAGTTTGGTTATCAGCAATAATACAGCTCTCTTGATTGAACATCACAGAATACCCTTTAGAAAGTAGTTGACCTACACTTAGGAGGTTGTGAGCCAAACCTGGAACAAATTGTACTCTGTGTATCACCCTCTGCTCTCCTGATTTGGAGTGAATGCGTACAGTGCCAACGCCCTCAACTAACATCTCCTTGTCATTCCCAAGCCTCACACTTACCTTCTGCCCCTCATCCAGGTTAACAAACAAACTCCGATCTCCGGTCATGTGATTTGAGCAGCCGCTGTCGATCAGCCAAACTGAAGATGATCCAGACTCAACTGCTCGGCTTACCATGAAGACATTGCTGGGTTCTTTCTCTTCAGCTACCATGCTGGATTCCTTCTCAGGTTGCTTCTCTCTTGCCCAGCAATTTGCTTTCACGTGACCGAATTTCTTGCAGTGAAAACACTGCACTTGGCTTCTATTTTCTGTGCCACGACCTCGGCCTCCTCGTGCTCTCCCTCGTCCTCGAGTGAAAGATCGGCCTCGGCCTCTTCCATCACCCCAAGAATTTCCTGAGCCTCCACCTTTGCTGGAATTCGCACAGGATAGGTCACCCTTGACAACCAAGGCCTTTTCTCCGCCCTTTGCTTGCATGCGATTCACCCTGATCTCATGGGCAAGCAATGTTCCACTGAGATTATCGAGAGTTAAACTCGACATCTCCTTGGACTCCTCGATGGCCACGGCTACGAAATCAAACTTCGGAGCTAGACTTCTTAACACCTTGGATACCACCTCCGACTCGGCTAGTTTGTGACCTAGTGCACGGACCTGGTTTGTGGCGACCGTCACCCGAGTAAGATAGTCTTGCATTCCCTCAGAATCCTCCATCTGCAAGGTCTCGAACTCTTGCCAAAGTGCCTGAATCCTCACTGCCCGGACCTTTGTGGTTCCTTGGCATTGTTTTCTTAGTGTCTCCCAGGCTTCATGTGCCATCTTCGCCTCTGAGATTCGATCCAGAAAGGGACCGTCTACGGCCTGCTGGATCAAACACAGCGCTTTGGCATCATGCTTCCGGTTCTCTCTCTCTGTCGCCTCCTCCTTTGACTCGGCCACTCCCTTCTCCACAAGATCCCAAAGCTCCTGGGATCTGAAAACAGTCTTCATTCGAAGACTCCACCTTCCATACTCCGCCCCTGAGAGCACAGGAACAGAGGGTTGGAATAGGGTCACCGGAGTTCCGTTGGCCGCCATCTCGGTCGTCTTCTAGCTCTGATACCACAGTGTTGACACCGGAGGACCTGGAGTTGCTCAGAGATGAGAGACACCCTCAATGTTTGTAGGGATACCACTCAGAGATATTCACCCCGTCAGGTGTTTGATGAAAATCCACAGAGAGTTCAATACAAACAAAGATAGAAAAGAAGAAGCCCAATAAAACTGATTGGTTATCTATTTGACTCCCCCCAATAATCTCTCAGCACTACAACCCCCTTTTTATATTCAAAAAGAAACTAACACCAAGAAAGAAAAACACAACCTGCCATACCTATTGGTTACAACTACTACCTGAGCTCCAATTGGTCAAGCTCTACTTCTAAACCCATACCCATTAGTTGAACACAAACAAAGAGAGATTGAGACAAGTCAATGCACTCATTCTCTCATACACCACAACCTAATACAAAACACTTGATACAACTAGAAAACAGAGATCAACCATCCCTTAGAGAACAGGGACCATGTCGTTCCTCACATGCCTCCCATCCTGCCGTCAGTAACCATCGCCAGCAGCCAGCAATGCTTCAATCTTCAATCAACGTCAACAGACCTCATATCCTTAAAGGGAAAATGAAAGAACCACAGCAGAAGCAGCAACAACAACAAAAACAACCAGAACAACAAGAACTTGAACAACAACAACAATAACATCAGCAAGAACAACAACATCAAACTTCAAGCAGCAACAAAAGAAAAGCCATTGATGAAGGGGTATCTCAAGAAAGAACAAGGCCTAGATTCTCTAATGGCAATAGTTTGACTGTGATTTGAATGGAGAAAAAAAAGCTTCAATCTATGATGTGTTTGCTTATACTGTATGAGGGATTATAGATGGTCTAGAGCTCTCATTTTACTACTATCTTTGTCTTCTTACGTTTCATTTAACCCCTCCTTTTTTTTATAGATAGATGATACCAGAGTAATTCCATTCCAATTTTACACGCACCATTTTTATAGATAGATGATATCAGGTGTTGGAGTTTTATGTGTTCAAATATACCAGGTTTTGGGAATATTATTGATGACCTATACCAGAGCAAACCAAGTTAGAAAATTCAGATCTGATAAACCTAACTCAAGTTCAACAGAATTTCTCCAACAAAATTATACACTCATTACTATATAATGTCTACATTCTTAATAGTTTTCAATCAATTAAACAATTCAACCTAAGAGAGAGTATAATCAGAGAAAAGCCTGGCTCCTCCAAAAGTAGATTTAACTAAAATCAATTATACCACTTTTTGTTGATGATAAAAATAATGGCGCAAGTAGTAGCTGACATAACCAAAATTAATTATAGTTTGCATTCATCTGAGAAAAAAATACACTGCGGACACATGATAACATTATAGATTTGGTGCATAAACTAAGAAGACAAGGAAATAAAATGAAAGATGTTATTTAAGACATTGCAACAACAGATAAATGTTTTTGCACTTGCAATGAAGTCACCTGAAACTGGACGAAAACTAGATCATAGGCTGGACTCTATAGTGCATCTCTGCTAGATAGGATTTATATTGAGAAGCATAGTTAATTAAGTGACCAAGCATAAAGCATGTGCCATATTTTATAGAAAGCACATAAAATAATTTTCACTAAAAGGAAATGGATTTAAGCTCCCAAAATTCTGATAGAAAGCACATAAAACAGTTTTCACTAAATGTAGATGGATTGAAGCTCCCAAAATTCTTAAAACTTTATGGATCTCCTGGGAAAATGGGAGACTGAGATCTCAGTTTGGTATATTGGCTCATATTTTATAAAACACTTTGAGAAAACTTTGCAAAACGAAACCTTCATTGATATCCACCTATAAATAATTGGGATGAGAGTTGTAGGCTGCATGTCTTAGAAAACCATTTTTACAAAACATCACTAAAATAAAAATTCAAATCATGATATCAATATTAAGAAAACAAGTATGAATAGAAAGTTGAAAATCAGGATAAATGAAGAATTTTTTGTCAAACCACTCTCTAAATGCTTTTATGGGAGAAAAACAATGCCATTGAAGTGGTTGTAAAGGAGCTGGGGATCGTCACTGATACTATTTCAAGTTAAATAGGATAATATAATACTGAATAATGATGATGATAAGGAAATCAAAAATTGATCCTGCTAGAAAAGAAAATGGAAAAAAGGAACCCTAATTTTACTTTGATATTCTCATCAGTGCCTGAGTAGTTTGTTGTACAGACATCAGAAATCAAAAATTGGGCCCATATTTCAAACTTCCAATTATACCTAGTCATCGATAGACAACAAACAAGCAATCCTGAAATACATATTGAAACAGCTACTTGATTGAAAATAAGAGCATTCAATTTAGTTTTCATTGCAGGATGGAATTGGATGAAAAGACAAAAGGATGACAAAGAAGAGAATTTGGTATTCTTATGTTTGGTTCTATCTAGAAAACAAAGCATGTGTCTAATGATGAAAAAAAATGGTGTTCGTGTTGTTAATATTTCCTGAATTCACCAATGTCAATCCTTTGTATTAACTGTAACTAAATGCACAAAAGCACATTCAATATGGAAAAATATATAGTTAATAAATAGATCAAAAGAACACATAAAACAAAAATATCAAATGTCGAGATGCATAGAATAGCTAAAAACTACTCGAAAGCGAGCACATCAAACTTGATTATCAACTAGAAAGACAATGTCACGGTAGTAGTGGTGGTCTAGACACCATCTATCAGTAATAAATGAAAATTTGATTAATGACTAATAAATTCGGATCGATTATGTGTATTGGCAAGTAGAGAGAACAAGAATATTTTTGAGCTCATATGGAATTGATTGCTTGATCTACCGAGCAATATGCGAAGTATGAATCTTGAATAATGATGATGATAAGGAAGATAATGACTATGACGATAAAAAGGGTGACAAAAATCAAACATAATTGAGCAAAATGGCAGTAAACCAATAACAATATACACGATCACAGGAGTATAGCATGTTTCGATTACGATTACCTAGTGTTGTCCGATCTAGTCGGAGCTATTCTTCCTAGTAACAACCCTGAGCACCGACAATGGATATGAAGCTTGAAAGGATAAAGCTTTAATGGCAGACTTTAAAAACAATAAATCTGAGAACTATTGCAAGGATAAAGTTGAGTCGTCATTGAACCACTGAACAATCAAATGAAGTTTAAAAGTTTTCACGCAAAGAAAGTCTCGATAAAAACCACAAGAGTGGAAGATTGTAATATATATCATATATATATATATATATATATATATATATATGAGAAGGTATATATATATATATATCTTCTCAATTAAACCAAGGTAATCTTTGGTTTTGAAGGATTAGAACATTTTCCACCTACGGTTGAATAATGTTAAGCGCCTTCCTATTCAAGTGCTTCTACGCAGGTTTACTGCTTCTACCATTGTAAATCCATATCTATATTTCTTGAGCCCCCTACTATTATTCACATCAGCCCAATCACAACGAAATAACACAACCTTGAACATGTTAAAGTAGTGTAACTCAATTATATCATTTAGCACCCCATAGTAGTCAACATTTCCTTCCAATGGATTAGCATCCCAAGCACTGGCATAGCTCATTGTTGAAGAAGTAACAAGACATCCAGAATTTTGAGTTCGCCTAAATCTTTCTTGAGCTTTAGTATGGAAGCGAAATCCATTAATGACGAGTCCTTTATATCTCTTAACAATCCTATTTAGACCTTGTGCAAGAAATTTAATTTCTTCTGACACATTTTTTCCATGAGAAACCTATACAAGTTACATGAATCCAATTATAAAAATACTAATAGAGAATTGTTCAAGTTATAAGATTTTCTAGTTGCTTACCATTTCTCCCAACCATTAATGAAAAGTTTCGGTAAATTTTCTATCAAGATAATGAGCATTTGAACGTCGACATCTTGTTTGATCTTTCAAGATATTTCTATACTCACTACAAGTAATGATGAAAAATGTTAAAAACTTCTAACACACCAAATAAGAAATGTGAAGTGTTTAACTTACATTTGGAGTGATTCAATAGCTTTATAATGAAATAACACATAATGATGTGCTTGCGCCCATGATATATCATCTAACTGTGCTACTTCAACTTTCCCTATTGGTTCTCCACCACTTTCAAATAAATACGACTTTGCAAGTAGCTCATGTTGCACTTGTGCTAAATTTCTCCCAGGTCTATCAAAAATCGTTTCAACATCAACCAAATACCTAGAACAAAAAGTGACACATGCTTACGCTAAAAATCCTTGACAGATCGTTGCGATATCGTTTCATTCGCACATAAGATATTAGCTGAGGCGAAAAACCTACAACAGCGATGTCTTGCGATTATTAACATATCAAAGTTTGATTGACTGACAGAAATTTATAATAAATTGATGTTTTAGCAAAATAATACCTCTCGATTGGATAATGCGTCCATCGATAGTACCACGAGTCGCGATTTTGGCCTCCATTGGTAGATGGAGTAACCAAGTGCACCATCGTATAGTCGAAGAGTGCAGGTGGAAAAATCTTTTTCTAAGTGGCGCAAAACCATTGCTTTGCTCGATATTGAAGGTTGTCAAGATCTTCCACCTTAAGAACTTTACCACAAATAATTTTGGAGGAATATGTTACAAAGCTACGAAATGGCGTGAGTCGCTTGCTTTGACATGGATGACCTCAAAAGCAATTGGAAAGCAAATCATGCAGCAATATGTGATAATCATGTGATTTTAGAAGACTGAAGTTTTCAGCTCCTTCAGTTACATGTTTGATATATTCGAGAGAGTAAGCGTCTTGGGACCTTTATAGTCTTCCAAGACTGCCCGAGCAAAATAGGTCTTTCTTTTTGTCATGGAGAAAAGAAACGGGTGGGTAGTCTTGTTTTTGCCATTGGGAAGATATTGAGGATGATGGCTCTCGACGAATTCCCATGTCCACCAAATCAAGTCTGCGTTTGAGATTATCTTTTGATTTCATCAACATTAAGAGATGTTCAACAATATTTTCTGAAACATTCTTCTCAATGTGCATCACATCAAGTTATGGCGTAGTAAGAGTTGTGCTGCCAATATGGTAAATGAAAGAAAATGCTTCTCTTTTTCCACAAGCTACTTGAGTTGATTCCTCTTCACTGAACCCCGATCTTCATCGAGTTTCCAAGTCAATATCGAGATACTTTCAAGCTGGTCTTTTCTTCACTTTGTTGTTGTTGTTTGATAGTTTTCTTTTGCCATGTACTTTCCATAAGAAAATTGCAACTTTTTCAACATTAATAAAATATCATATCCAATAGTAACTGAAGGAGCTACACGCATCTCTACATTACCATCAAACAAATGTTTTTGTGAGATACTGCATGGATGAGTATGTTCTATCCAACTGCCGATGATGCCGCCTGCCCAAAACTTCGCCATTAGTTAACCATTGTGAAGGAGTTTTCGCAGCATCGTTTCAAGGACAAAGCATGTTCCCTTTGAGTGCTCCAGCGTGATATTAAATTTGCGTAAGCAGGGATCATTAATAGTCCATAACAGAGGCGAGTCCGCATGTTGAAATTTCTCCTTACGGATGCATCGTTCGTCTCTCGCACCAACCCATAATTGCTTTCAACTCTTTACAATAAGAGGTTGTAAGTAGATGTCAGCAGCCGTTTCCGGACCTTTGTCTCCGGGAATAATCATTGACAAAAGAAAAGAAGTTTTGTTTCATCCCAATCCATGGTGAAAGTGAAGTTATAAGGGATCAACACCAGCTGGCCAAGTGTTGCAAGTACTTAATAGTTTGAAAGGGTTAAACCAATCTCTGAAGAAAGACCAAGCCTAACATTTCTAGGATCGAGGAAGCGAAATCAGTTATCTTCTGCGTCAAAATGATTTCCATGCCTCGGCTTCTACGCGTGTCGTGACTTGAGCCCATCAGGCTGGTCCGACCATTAGCTTGCCATGCCGCCTATGCTCGGCGAAGTCTTAGTCGACATGAAGAAGTCTCTGCAGATCAGTGGTATTAATGGAAAATACCATAAAACCTTCGCGTTTCTCTGACGGGCAATTCATTGTCATCATTCAAAATGTTCTACATAGAAATCAGAATGGATCTCAGCAGAAACGACCACAAATATGACAAGATTATTGACAGCCTTCATTATGCTCCCAATATAGCATGCGGTCATTTGGACCTTCTTAATATGCAAATCATTAATAACTTTCTTCGACTCATGTGACTACTTTTTGAGGAATTCGAGGCCGAGGGATTCTTTTAAAGAAATTCAATCAAGTGGTCAGAGGCCTTTAGCAGTCATCCCACATATGCATTTCAGATGGAAAAGTCGAATGCAAAAATACCATCTAGAATGCTGCGATCCCTCTTAATAAAGTTTGTTGTTCGTATCTTCAAGCAACTTGTAAAACTTTGCCACTTCTATCAGAAGGATTGTTCATCAACTTCTATAACGTGGCTCATCATCCATCATTCACCTCAACATTTGAGATTCATCGGTGGTGGTAGATGGTGAGGCCCTGGGTGTGTAACTTGATGGATGCTGAAAGCTTGTACCGTAATAATTCTTCAAACTATGCTGGTCTTGTGCGAAGTTTGGAAGTGAGGATCAGAAGCTTGATGGAGCTGCAAATAGCTGTTTGTTGGCTCATGGATGAGACGGTACACGCTATCCATGAAGCCAACATGTGTGTAACCTTGTAGAATGCTGCATCACAAACAAATGTTCAAAGCACTGCATTTCATGTGTTTGCCAATGGATGACTCACACACACTTTGACGTAGACGCAAATGATCCTATCATGCTTCACTTGCAGTTGGCAAATGCAAAATTGAGAGTGTACGACTCCATCTTCGTATTCTTGACTCAATCGATGACTTACGCATCCAACTCTTATCCATTTCTGATTAATATATTATTATTCACAATAATATTCTAAATTAAAGCATATTTTGCCTTAACACACTAAGATATACATCAAGGTGAAACTATAAAATTTTTACTTTTTAGCTATTTTTTAATCGATGTAAACACATTAGGTCTTATAATTCAAAGGTGAGACTTATGGAAAACATAATGCTAACTAACAAAGAAGGAATAATTCACATGACTCATAAGTGAGGAAGAATATCATCCCTTTTCCATGCACTAGTTTATTGGATATGAAGTTTCAATGATGAAGAGAAATTACAATTATTCCATAATGCTTCTCTAACATAAATATTAGATAAAGAGATCACTATGATGGCCATACATGTTTCACATGTTAATTTGTTCTTGCTTAGCAGAACTTCTCTAGAAACTTCATCTTTTTCTTTGAAAAATCGATTATATACACACACACACACACACACACAGTTATCAATCTATTTAAATAAACAAGACCTTTTTTATTTACAATTTGGATAAGTCATTATAAACACACATATATTATTAAACAGAAGATTTTTACCCACATGGTTTAATCATGTATTAAAGATAGAGTGAACTCTTCAATCAGGCCCGTATCTTAAATAAGCGTGAAATACTTGAACACATGTTTTGTCAAATAAAGGCATATCTTAAATAAGAGTGAAATACTTGAACACATGTTTCAATAAAAAAAAAACTAACAAATTAATGTAGCCAAGAAAGGCCTATAACAACAAACTTTTACATGCATGATGAGAATGCATACACTGTGACAAAAAACAAAAAAAAAAAAAAAAAAGCTAAACTAAAAAAGTTACAGTATGGAATACTTCCAATTACATACTCATGCATGTACACCAACAATTTGTCACCACACCATAACTATCAAATACAAACACCGATATATATGTGCACGATGGATATAGATAAATATATGGCATATGACATACAAATACATCTTTGTAAATTTCTAATGAATAAAAGATGAATAGTTTCCCGAAACTAGAAACTTCTCGAATAGTTGAGTGTTCCACGAGGCGAAACGTAAATTGTCTTATGACATTTTGAGCAAACATATACTAACAAGTAGTGTTGCATTACCGTCTTTGACATTCTTTGAAGACTCTAATTGACATCTTACTAAATTTTAATAATAAAATAGTCCCATGAGAAGTCTATAAATTAACTATGAGAGAGAAATTAGAACAAATTGGATTTAGATTCTAAGCTGTTTAAAATATAAATAAATAAAACCTAACCAACAGTACTTCGACATCTCATTATATCACACCTTTTACCCCTCAAACCCTTTCCGTTCCTCCATTCAGCCAACCCAAAAAAAAAAGCTCACAGTTCCACTCATAAAGCCAACCAAATAAAACAAAAGAACCAGACTAAACTAGAATCCACCAAACAAAACCAACAAAAAACATAAGCCAATCGAGTTTCAGCAACCTCATACATCCTAGAAAATAAATAACTAGATAAACTAGAACCAAACCTCATAAATAATCAAAACTAAGTAAATAAACAAAAATAAAACCTTTAAGAACTTTAAACATATATTATCACATTACTCTTAACACTCTCCAACCAAAACAGATCCAAAAGACACCAAACCCCCAAACCAGAAAATCACAATGAGAATAGAAAATAAAGACAACTGAAATGACACCAGATCAACACATCCCATGTAGTACTACCAACAAAAACCAAAAAATATTTATAAAGAAAAACAAATAAAAAAAAAGCCAAAAATATGATCCACGTTTTCTGAGATGCTACTTTCGGGCGCAATCTAAGCTCCCCAATTTACCCTAAACAAAATCCTGTTAATCAACATCAATCCACAAACGAGATACCTGAACCTTAACCCATCCAAAGCCTCAGCATTATCAACCAACAAGATTGTAGTAAAAATAAAAATAAAATAACTACGAGATAAAATACCAAAAGAAACCCAAATCAAACCACAAATACCAACATATTAGGCATTAAACGAAATAAAATCGAAATACCAACAATCAAACCCCTATAGATCACCACAAAATTCATCAAACAACACAAATAGAAGAACAAACATAAAAACAAGGATCAAAGGCAAAATATGAGAATTGAAACACATTTGATGAGGGGATGAGGCTCTTTGAGAAAAGAGGAAAAAGAAATGAGTGGCCCCTATCTCTCAATGTTGATCAAATTGGAAAGTGGAGTAAGGAATCATTAGTGCTTATATTGCGAGTCGAGGGGTGGATAGAAAGGAGATAAGTGGGGAGAGAGGAGGCGAAAGAAGGTTTTAATGTTTTTCTAAACTTTTACCGGCATTTATTACCTGATAGCGTTATATAAATTTATTTTCGCGGATAATTTTAGCGACAATCCACCTTAATTACATTGATGAGTTTATTTCCTTGTTATCAACCTTATACACTTAGTTTATTAATATAAAGCGCTTAAATTAATATATATTTTCCACATGTTAATTTCTCGAGCCCATAATTACATTGTTGACATTTATTCATCCGGCCAATTAAATAAGAAAAATTGCACGCCTACTAATATAAGCTCCACTAATTAAGTTAAATTTTAAACTTTAAGTCCTCTTATTTTTAGTTAATTGGTGATTTGCTTTCAAAAGTACCTCTGTTACCAAAAATAAAAGCCGCTAATGTAAATCTTTTCAAATGAAAAAATTGTTAAAACTTGGAAAGAATTTGGCGCTGTTTACTTCATCAGAGCTAAGCGGAAATAAATTAAAAACACATTAGTGAGGTTTATTAAAAACGCTACTAATAAGCGCCCATAAAAGCCCTACTTTGGTGTAACAGTCACGGAGACCATCTAAGGTTATCCTTCTAATAGCTTTCATGGAAAATGAGGAAAAAGGGGATGAATTTAACATCCAAAACTTATAAAGGTCAATTATCACATGATGTAGTTGGGGCCATAAGTAACTATAGTAAGTAAATATTTAATTTGGTAGCGGACTTATTAGAATTAAAATAAAACATAAAATGGTTGCGACAATATTTTTTATTGTGGCGGAGTAAGTTAGAATTTTAAAGAATTAAAGTTAAGTGTCTTACAACTAAAATTAGTTTTCAAGTATATATACACTAATATAATGTAGGTGAACAATCAATTATTTGCTAGCATATAGTATTTTCATAGTAAATATTCTAAACTTTTAGACATGAGAAAATAAAAGATGTAGCAAATATATTGCTTCTCTTAACTTCAAAAGTCATAAAATATACTTAAACCAATTTGTTTAGTTTATGATAATCAATGTCATTATTTTGTAAGCTGCCATCTTTGTTGATCAATCGTAAGCATAAACACCATAGTTGCGAGAAATCCACGAACACCACGCTCAAAGTAATTTCCAAGCAAGCAAAGCAAAAATCGCATAAAGTGGTGATATGAGATCACTTTAAAACAAAGAACTACGCACTCCCCGAGAATCTTGAAATCTACTTTATTCCATGACACTCAAGCGTATATGAGACAACCCGTCCATCCAAAATAACATCATTATACTCATTTTCGTCACACTTGAAGGTTAGGCTGACATCATGACCATCAATCATAACATGGCCAGTTTACACAAGTTTCATCAAGTATCACCCAGCATTTCAAACATATAGCAACACACACAGAGTCATAGCGAGAAATAGTAGGTAGAAACATGCTTCGAACAAATACGCAAAAGAGATGAAAGAGTGCATATCCAGTCAAATAGAAAGCGAGACATAAATAGAACATATTGGCAAACCTTCTTGACACCATCGCATTTTACTGACATGCATCTTCTGGTCAGTGCATACACATGCTCCACAGGTCTTTGGTCTTCTTAGTTTTACTAGGTGGGAGGATGGTTCTTGTGACTGTGGACTATCCGGCATGCTGCTCGAGTGAACAACCACACCTAAAACAAGATCGTGGACCTCAACTTTATCGCCTTGCCACCTAAAACAAGCTCTTTCTGAAACTCATCTACAATCTGCTATCAAGTGGTACCTCTAAGTGGCACAACTCTTTGCGTCGAATGGTAGGATAGAGTGGGAAGGAAACCTTACAGGAGACAGACTTGAGGTCCAAATAGTCTAGAAGTTCATTATACCCTTACTTACTGAGATATTCCTATCTCTAATGATAGAAACTAGTACATACCATTTGGTAGTCAAAATCTCCTATCTCCCCTCCTTTGGAATTTCTTTCTTGTTCTTAAAAGCGTTCTTTCGAGACATATTCAGTTACTTGGCGTTCCATTATGACATAACTAATGAGATACAAAAGAAGCAAGCCCTCAGGATATAGGAACATAATCCTGATCAAAGGTTGACTAGCTGGTCATCCTCAAAATGCTTCTGAAAACATGAAAAACCTATCAAACTCCATCTCCTTGTTCATCTACTTCTCACCCAGTTCTTCCCAAAATTTGAAATCTCATCCTTAACAAATCTTGACTTCTTCCTCATACCAATCCACTTGGACCTTTAATCCATATAACTACAAATGATGAAAGTGCAAGCTATTTTATTATTTACTCTTTCAATTTCTAAAATAGTAGGTATGCGTTAGGTTATATTTTGGAATTTGATGTGTACTTAAACATTGTGTATTTTGCATTCTTAGGCTTTGACGATTAGCAAAAATGAGAAAGCCAAAGAAGCATTCTAGAGTCAAATTATTAAAAAAAATGGATCTTCTCGGCATCATTCATGAAGGGATAGGCTGGTTGCTAGTTACCCCCGTTAGTAAGTCTTTCCGAGAGAACCTTGTGGGTATACTTATGTGCCCATAAGGAGGACCATAAAAGATATTTAGGGGGTTATGGGCGGGACTGCAGCATATATATCCAGCTAGTAAGGATGTTCAGGAGGAGCTTACAGGCATATGTATAAATGAGGCGATTGGAAAGAGCATCTTATAGGTTGGGTCTAGAACTTATGGTCATAAGATGTAACATCATATAAAGGCCCTTCCCCGGATGGGACTTGGCTATAAGTGTTCCCCATGAACTCATTACCATCATCTCTAGCTCCTTGTGGCCATGTTCTGTACCAAGCAACTCATAAGTTATGTGAATAAATATAGAGTGAGGTCATGAACCGGTCAAAGTGTTTTACACAGCATGTGTGCTTCACAACCGTTGGAACTCAACTCAAAATTTAGCTCATCAAACACACCACTAGATTCGAAGAGTATTGTTTCAGACCACTCCAACATATATTTTCGTAATGCTATACTTATTGTCCTTGCATGCGTGTACAGTGAGGGCAATGTACATGAGTATAGGAGATGATAGGGAGCTCACTTTACACATTTTCCTTCATAAATGATTGACATACGTATGCTCACACATAGGCAATGGCGGTTCACCTTAGTTGCAATGATTGCATTCTTGAGTTTGAGGAGAATTTTCATCATTGGAGGAGGAGGAGGAGGAGGAGGAGGAGGAATGCTTTCTGGCCACAGCTCTAGATTTTACTTGGATCTTTTATGAATTTTTGTCCGGTTGACACTTGTTGCACTACTACGCTCATTAAACTCTTTTGGAAACTTCGAGGTTCGATGTTTAAGAGCCCAGTGAGTGCTATTTCTTCGCGATTATTTGTGCTGACACATAGTAAACTACTTGTATTCGGTTGTGCATTTTGAAGTGAGGAAAGACTATCTACTATGAGTATGGAAAGCTTCTCTCATAAAAGTCCGGATGCTAGTTATGCCTAATGATGAGAAAGAGCTATCTCATCGGATGAGTAGAAAGCTACTACCCGGTATGAAAAAGAGCTATCGACTCGATTATGAAAGCCACCTTAGGGACGCTTTGGAAAGGGCTCCCTTAGAAGATGTGTGAGCTACTACCACACTGTTTAGTTTTGTATGTTGTTTTGTAGATAAATATGTTCCTTTACGCTTCGAACGTTTGGGAGTATACGTGGGGTCGACTTAGTAGGTTTACACTTGTAGACTTACCACGATTTCCTGGTTTGTTGTCCTAATTCGGGTATTTAGCTAGAGCATTGTTTTCGTATTTAGTGGTGGAAATTTCCATTACTTGTAAGATATTTCCTTTGCATACTTTGGTGAACCTTCAGGACAAGCACTTTTTAAATATTTCCTTCTCCTATGCTTTCAATGTTTTTATGCTTGAGGACAAGGAAATAGCTTAAAGTGTGGGGGAGTTTGATAAGTAACTATGTGTGGTAATCTGAAGTATTCTCTCTTATGATGAGCATTACTTTGCTCGGAGTTTTAAGCGCTAATACATGTGTATTTGTGAACTTTTCAGTGCATGAAAAGGGTTTGTAGAGCCAAACATATGAAAGAGAGAAAGGCAAAGTAGATTGACGATTATGCGTTGTTGGTGAAGTCTTAGGAGTGAACAAATGCTTGAGAAACACAAGTTGTGATGAAGAATACGTGAGATGATGCTGTGCCTACCTCAGCTCAAGCAATTACATGGCTTAGAAGTGCACAAAAGGAGTCACATTTCATGATTGACATGCAATGTTAGCATGATCTTTCGCTAATATGGCATTTATTGAAGAAGTGATCACGATCTGACAGGCGTGTGCACCATTTATATTGCCTCGATGAAAAGTGTGGATTAAAGATTATTATTTTTGGTGGAATCTTGTAGCGAGTTATTATATGGAAATCAGATTTCTAAGAAATCCACGGGCGTGTGGATATTCACTAAACTATGTGGATGCGATTCGATACTTTTCATACATACTTGTACGATTTGGGATCCATTTTTCATCTTTCTTTCAATCTTTTCTCCATCTTTTGAAACATATTTCAGGGTTTGGAAGGCTTTGGCAAGGCTTTGGGTGGTTCTATGGCTTGACACTGGGCTACTCTTGGAATATAGTTATTGAGGGCTATGCACCAGTCAAAGGAAGAGTGCCCAGGCTTGATAGGGGAACCTTTGGAATGTGAGGCTACTCAACGTATAATCCTTACGAATACTGAGGTTTCTTTATGGTTGTGTTTTTACTTTTAATTTCATTATTGATTGCATATCTTGCTCCATGGAAGAAAACCTCTTGTGGGTACTTGGTTTGTGAACCCCTAGGATGTTTTGTTTTATTATGCTTTCCTATTAATTGATGTGTTAATTGTGAGTTCCAATCTTGAATGCTTGTTGAATGATGTCTCCCTTAGAGTGACACTAGGGTTGGTGTCTACATTGGTAATCCTTGTGAGGTGAGTACACACCGCGAGGGGTTAGATAAAGCAAGATTGGAGAGAGAGTCGAGAGGGTGAGTCGAGGTGGCCAGGCGTGCGCCCTACGGTGTGGTTATCCTGCCTCCATATGTATAGGTTCTTTACGGTCACAATAGAGTGAAGGGTTAATGAATGAACTCCACTTGAGGGGCTTAGTTATGTGATAACGGTAGGCTTGATAATGTGGCTTTAACACAGGTCTTAATTACTTAACTAAAGGTCTTTCACGACCAAAGGTTGAATCTATATGTAGGAATAAGATTTATCATGGAATCCCTAGAGCTTCTTGTAACTTTACATAGTATGAGGTGTTGGGCGGTTGATTTCTCAACGGGGCATAGTATAAGATTAGTCATAGTTGACCTTAGGTTTGGGGCTGTGTATTTAAGGATCTATCCATTGACTCATTAAGCATTTGTTGAAGCATAATGGTGGTTTGCATTTGGAAGCAATAATCCTAGGAGGAACAAGATCCGAAATTACCCCACTTTTATATCGATTGCCTTTTCCTCTCATTCTATTTGTACCTATCTCTTTTCTTATTTTCTTTAGTTTGTTTGCATGATCTTTATCCACACCATCATTGTTTTCATCTACCACTTAGTTAAGTAACAATCTTGGTGTTTCTATTCATATTCACAATGGATAAGATATCCCACTCATCTGGGATTTATTATTTTCGTCAAGCACTATGCACTTGGGGAATTCGCACCTTGAAATTGTGTCACATGCCATGATTGGAGAGGATTGTGAATAAATAGCAATAAAGTCTTTAAACTTGAGTTCTCCCCCTCGATCCTCCCGGTGGATTAACAGAGTGACATCACATGCTCTTTCCAATTATAGGGAATAGGTTGATTAGAAATCACATTTCTATTTTTTTTGTATGGGATTAGGGGATAATCTCTTTTGCAAAAGGGACTATCTATTTTGCAAAATTTTGTTAATTCACATTGAGATTTCATAGAGGTGCAATGAGATTGTTAATTCACATTGCAGGTTACTGATGCCTTGCAAGAGGGTTTGATATATATTTCAGGTTCTCTTGGTTCTGATAGAATTTAGGCATTACTTAGACAACCATTGTCCTAAACTTATGAAACCCTAGGATAATATGCCAAAGACATCCTTTTCTTCTTAGTTTTGACTATTTTGTTTTTTCTTGACTTTGGCTTTTCTCTTTCTTTTTTTTTTGTTTCTTAGTTCAACCCCACGTACTACTTTTATTTAGGCTAATTTTTAGAATTAAGACTAATACTTCCGATCTTTAATGTGGATCGATACCTTGCCTTTATGCACTATTACTACTTGATCGTACGCATGTCTTGTATCCTATAACCAAACATAATCTTCTCCTCATGGAACATTTCATTGTAGGATGGCTTTATTATCTTTTTCACCCAGTTCTTAACTTCATACATTACTGTTGCCCAAATGGTGATCAGTGGTCCTGGATTTATGAATTTCATGATGGGACCTTTCCTTTGGACTTCCTTGGGTGTGGAGGGAAGTGTTGTTGGAGGTAGTGTCGATTCTTTGAAATTATCTCTACTCCCTTAACCCAACACCTTTTGCCCATAAGTTCTATTTCTCCTTGGATGTTAGCTGTACCCAGGTCCCTTTCTTTGGAGGGAGCTTCAAGATGGCGGGAGAATGTTCAAGATTACAAAGGGAATTTCTTAAAAACGAAAAGCATTAACTAAAGCGAGCGGAGATGAGAGAAAGCTTAGATAACTAACAAAAGTTCAACCCTCAAAAATGCCACAAGTCACCCAAATGCTGCCGGTGCCTAGAAATAACTACACAAGGTAGCTAAAGGGATAGAACATAGCATCTCACAAAGTATTAAAATTAATTAAGAATCTGGGGGTATAGTCGTTTTATTGCATTTCTGTTGGCATCTTGGCGACTCTCTAGAGTAGGTATTCTTTTGCAAACACTTGGATCACGAAATCGGTGATCGAAGAACCATTATCACATTATTGTGGTAGTGGCTTCATTGATGGGTTTGAATCCATACATCTCTCCTTATTACGCGATACCTCTTGGTGGGATGGGAATCGGCGTTCTTCTTTGTAAAGTTGCTTCATAGTCATGGTTATCGGGTGGTAAAGTCATAGGTTCATCTTGATCCTACACTGGGGTCTACGTGAGCTGGACTTGCTACTTGGTGCCTAATGATTTTAGATTCAATTAAATACAAAGTAGTTTTATTTAGTATTATGATTATAGTTAGTTTTATTGTCTAGTAATTTGTAACTATTTTTAGTTTTGTACTATTTTGTCCTTGCTTTAGATCTTTCCTCAAATATTATTTTGGGGTTTTGTGGAAGGGGGATCGATGGATTGAGATTGTTTTCGTTTACTCATTGAGTGTGAGTTCTGGATTAGAACGCTATGCTTATCATGCATCGAGGTGGTATCGAGAGAAAAGGATGTCCAGCTGGTGGTGACGGTGATGGTGTCCGAGGAGGGCTGAGAGCCTCTCTGAGAGGATGAAGCTGTTGCAGCGATTGGAGAAAGCGTTTGGAGCAATGGGTGGATCTCGAGTTACGGCATTTTGATTGAGAACTTTGAGAGAAAGTGTAGAGGCATCAGCGATGCTCTACCGAATGGATCTACGCGAGATGGAATGATTATAGAAGGCCGATGGAGTTGGCTCATAGTGTTCCTATTGATGACGTCGATCACATCTGTCTTATTTATAGACAATAATGATACTGCTTGATGATGAAGATTGAGAAGAAGAAAGTAGATTTTGAACCAAATTGGATTTCGGACGTCATCAACCATATGAAGGTCGGTCGAGGAAATAATTATGGTTGTGATTGAAAGAGGGATGATGGAGATTTTTCGATTAAAAGGTGGATATCCCATCTTTTAGCGGAGGCTTGGCTATAGAAGACTTTTTGGATTGGAGTGCTGAGTGTGATTCTTTGACTACCTTGGGACCTCTCGCGAGATGGGTTGATTGGTAGCATCTTTGTTTGAAAGGGGAGCATTTGGATGGAGTGGAAATGAATTCAATCAGAGAAGAGAGAACAAGAAGGTAAAAGGTCCTGATGCTGGTTGAGTGCTACGAGGATAAAACATTTAGCGAAGAGAGTTTTACCCCAGTTATAGCGGTCTTGTTCTAGCTTGTTATCAGCGTTGTCAACGAGAGTCGATCAGTGGGTCCATGAATATACTATAGAATTCATGGAGATTGTCTAAGAAGAAACAACCTTCTTGGATCGAGGAAGAAGGAGTAACAGTTGCTAGAGTATTTGGAGGGATTGAGGCGGCGGCAGCGATAGAATGTGGGTTGCTAGTTGTTGAACTTTATATATGAGGCGAGAGGCAATATGGACCTAAAGGCGGAATTAATGCGACATTATCGGAGTTTTAACAACTATAGAAGATTATAAAATTATAGAGTCTTGAGGAAGAATATGAAGATCGTGCTTGATAAGGATAACAAGCGACACAGCCCATTGCGTTATTAGTGTCTTGCCAGAATGCTACTGTAGTCGTCGAAATAATAAAATATCCTAGTAGTGGGTGAGTCGAATCCATAGGAATGGTTTTTACGAAGCACAAATGTTACTATTTAGCTAGGCCCGAAAACCAATTTGTGATGTTGCTTTAAAAATATGAATGCAAAATAAAAGTAAAAAAGAAAGGAGAAAGCAAAAAGGAATAGAGACAGTAATCAATTGTAAGATGTGGTACTCGGGATAATGCTCACCTAGGACTATTGTTTCAAGTGCACGACTAATATTATGTCTCCTAATTGAAGTTTGATGAATCACTGGGAGATCCAAAAGACACACGGTCCCCAAACCTAAGTTCAACTAGTGAGTAGTCCTTTACACATGCCTGAGAGAGGGATACTCTCGTGCCTCCTGCAGTGTGGGGATCGCGAAGCTCTAGGGATTCCATGTGATAAACCCCATTCCTAATATAGATCTAACCTTTGGTCCAGGCGAAAGACCCTAGTCACGATTAAGCCCCAGCACTAAGGATTACTTCAACACTTCACTCTATTGCTCGTATAACTATGCCCCAAACGGAGTTTGATCTTTTTAGCACTTCACTCTATCCCGACCTCAAAGAACCTCTTGGAGCGTGGAGGTATGATAAATCACATTGGAAGGAAAAAGGGTATGTTCCGCTACCTCTCAACTCACCCCTCTCAAACCCTCTTCAACTTCGCTAAGTCTAATCCTAATGAAGTTGTCACCCCTTCATACAGGATTACCAAGATAGATTCCTCAACCCTACTCTTGCTCTAAGGGAAAAATGAAATCAATAAGTACATGCAAGATTGAAACTTAATTAAAATATCAATAAAAGGAAACATAATAAGAGTCAATGAAATAAGATTATCCTAGGGTTGACAAGTCCAAGAACCCAATAGGGGTTTAGCTCTCCATGGAGCAATACAAAATCAACAATGAAATCAAAAGTGTATGCAAGCAATCTATAAAGAAAACCCCCTTGTCATCCGTGTCGATTGGTCGTGAGGGAGCCACCTCGCACTCTTCTTGAAACGGCTCCCTCAGTCAAGTCTAGGGCACACCTCATCGAATCAATGGCAGACGAGCTCCCCAATAGCTCTCCTCCAAAGGAACTCAATGTCAAATACCATAGAACCACTCCAAAATCCCAAAGCAAAAGCCTCTCCAAACCATAATCAAGGCCTCCTAAAAAGATGAGGCAAAGATAGGAAGAAGATCCCCAAATAAAATATCAAAGCGGTATTTATAGGGCTAAAATTGAGCATCCACATGGGCAGTAGAATTTCGCAAGCATACTGTGGTAGTTTTCTAGGTTACATTTTCCTTGCATCATTGTGAGCGATGGCTACCTCACAGTGATTTTGCTAAAATGATTTCAAGATTTTAAATTTAAATATTCAAAGTAGTTTTTATTTAGTATTTTGTAATTATCTTTTAGTTAGTTTATATGTCAAAGAATTTGTGACTACTTTAGTTTTATTTACTATTTTGTCCTTAGTTTAGGTCTCTATAAATATTATTTTTATGGTTTTGTTGAAGAGCGTCGATGAATTGAAAATTGATTTTTCTCATTTACTCTATTTTTGAGATTGTGAGTTCTTGGATTAGAACTCCCAGTATTCATCTAGTACTACCATCTTTATAAGTTTTTAGTTGTTCCTCTTTTTCTTCTTCTTCACTTTCATCTTCAATGTGTTGCTTAGCCACGCGCTCACTAGCTTTCTTTGGCATGGGATTCGGAATAGTCTCTTGGAGACATCCTTCCTATTAAACATGGAAACTAAGGTGCTTCAACAATTCAAAACCATATTTAATACTGAGACCGAGTTAGTCAGCTTTTAAGATCCCTATAATTCAGCTATTTATAGTATAGGTTTATGTTCTATTTAAACTACTAAGATCATTAACTCAAAGTCTATGCACTCTAATACCACTAAGATTTTTCATGCCCGCGACTCAGCTAAGCCCAATCTGGTGCGTGAGAGCTAACCTTTGCATCCCACAAGTCTGGACTCGGGCAGTCAACAAGGACTCAAAACACATGCCTTATAACATAAATACAAAACCAGCTGCGGAGTACAAAATTTAACTAATACAAAATTACAACATAAGCTAAAGGGTACAAGAATCCACATACAAAAATACAAGGGTTTTAATATCCATGAAAAATAAAAGAAAACTACAACAATAAGAGCTGTACACGCTTATAGCCAACCTATTAGCTAGAGACCCCTGATCTACTACTCCGATCCGAAAAAGGTTTAATAACAAAGACATGAGCCCACTAGCAATGAATAAGTAATCCATTAAGAAAGTAATTCAAAGTATAATATTCTAATAAAAGAATATTTCCAAATATGCCATTTACCAAAAATTAAGAACGGAAATATGATCTCGTAAATAAAGGAAATTTCGATAAAAATTTGTCTCAAATTTACTATAAGTGTCAAAGGTCATTTATTTTACCCTCAAAGTGACTCGAGCCAAAAAATACTCGGATGTCACTTGTTTACCCTTGGTGACCCGAGCCATATTAGATCACCGCTATTATTCACCGGCTGATCGCTTTGTGAAACCGTAGTCTCATTTTTCAAAGAATTCTTGTTGATAATGTTGGTGTTTTAAACCCCACCGATAGGATTAGGCATAGCTATTTGGAGACTAAATATCAAAAATAAAGGTAGAATCAGTCCAAAAATGTCCAACAGTTCCTGACGTTATCATACACACAAAAATACATAACATCCAATCTTCACAAAATAAAATATATAACTAATTAAAATAAGGTAGTAATTGAATACATTTAAAAATAACAATCACTAAATGATTAGAATTTCTAACGAGGGAATTAAATGAATAATTTTCTGAAAGAAAATGATTGCCACTAAGCATTGGGTAAAGTGGTATCATTTAATAACTTCAAAATAAGATAATAATTAAATAAGTGAAAAGATGAGTGACAAAATGGGGAAACAATAGCATTTAAATGCATAAGCTGATAGAAACAAGTCACTTGGTAAGGCCATTAAGGAATAAATTTTTTATTATAATCAGAAGAACAAACAAAAACATACTAAAAGGAAAAAAGATAGATAAATATCAAATGAAAAGAGAATAATCCAAATAGTTGTATGGAAGGAATATCAGATATATTAACAATTAATAACTAACTTTACATATATAATATACAATCTTGAGTAGTAGGTAGAAATAAAGTGTAAATATTTTTGGTATCAATAGTTTTGATATTTAGCAATGATCATTAAGGGAATAGCAACTTGTCAAAAATTTTAAACAACAAATACACTAACACAAAAATGTAGTTCAAAACACATGCATAATTTGCCAAAGTTGTACATTTAATGAAAATGATAAGTAAATTCACATGGATTACTTACCACTTAAATTTCCTCAATCTAATACTCAAGTCTTGAAAGCTAGGTCATCTTGTTGAAGAAATCCTATAATAAATTATAAAATTAATCCTTTAACCCAAATTTTCAAAACCCAAACTAACCATAATACTTAAGGCTTGAAGTGGGTCAAGCAACAAACAACTAATACATTGACCTAGTTTTTTTTTTAAAAAAAAAACAAGTTTGCAATAACAATGCACATTTACACAAGTGCAACCAATAATAATAAAATAACATCTAAACATATATATATATATATATATATATATATATATATATATATATATATGCTCCTTTAATTGAATGCTTTTCCATCTCGTCTGCCCTAATGCTATGTGTGTGTATATATATACATATATACAATTACTTAGAAATTGTTTCTATATATATATACACCTAAGCATGCTTTGAAAATTGCAAAATGTAAGGATGCAGATAATGTGTCAATTCAAAGGGATTTTAAGTGTGGAGATCGTCATACACCACATTAACCTTTTTATATAAACACATATATAAGAAAGTTGGTTTATGTGGCTGGTAGATGTGCTTTTGATAATATTATTGCTCTGTAAGAAGTTGCTCATTTTTTGGAATATGATTGTCGATGTATCTCCCTAGGATGTTAGTTAAAATTGATATTGAGAAGGCTTATGATACTATCAGTTGGAATGCAATTCTTGCCACATTAACTAAAATGAATTTCCCTTCTATTTGGATCTCTTGGATTAGTGCTTGCCTTAGCTCTACTTCCTTCTCTTTCTTAATTTATGGGCAGCCCTCTTCCTGGATCAAGTCCTCTAGAGGTATTCGCCAAGGTGATCATATATCTTCCTTTCTCTTTATTATTGTTGCCCAAAACCTTACCACTATCCTTAATTATGCTCAAAATCTCAGCATGATCCCTGGGTTTAACAGTCATCTTAAATACAACTTCAATCATCTCATGTTTGCTGATGACCTTATTCTTATCACTCATGCCTCTAGACTAACTGCTTGAAACATTAACCTTTATCTTTATATTTATAGGAAACTTTCTGGGCAGTCTCCTAATCCTAATAAATCTTCCGTTTATTTTCCTTCCTGGTTCAATAGACGGGTAGCTAAGAGTGCTAGTTCAATCCTCACCTTCAATATGGCTTCTTTCCCTTATGCCTACCCTAGTGTGTTGGTTTTCCCCAAAAGGTTGGCTAAAGAAGTGTTTATTTCTATGATTGATAAAGTCAAAGACAATGTTCCAGATGGATTCATTCCAATCTATCTCCTGCTGCTGAAGTTACCCTGATCAACTCCTCTCTTCTTTCCATCCCCATTTACTACCTATCTGTTTGTTCGGTTTATGACACTATCCTCCAAGAGATTAATAGAATTGTTAGGAGATTCTTTAGGTATAAAGGTGGTAATCGAAAAGGCATTCATGCTGTTGCTTGGGACGATACTACTAGATCTAAAATTGAGGGGGGTCAGGCACTCAGAAATCTTATTCTTGCAAGGCATTTTTTGATAGCTAAGAACATCTTGTATTATCTTAACAATGATGATCATATCTGGGTCGATATATTGCATGTTAAATATTGTTTGATCAATACTGGGACTGATAGCATTCCAAATCGTTGCTCTTGGTTCTTTAGAGGTTTGCTGCAATCTGCTCACAAGTTTGGTCGTGTTTCTAGATTAATTCTGTGCATCTTTTTCAAACCTCTTTCTTATATCATCCTTGGTGTACTGATGTTCCCTTAGCTTTTTTTTTTTCCAACTTTTATTAACTGTGATTTAGATTTAAATGCTATGAGTATTTCTGATGTAGTTAGCAATGACAATTGGGACAGTGAAAAACTTTACCTTCTTTTTGGTGACAATCTAGTCTATTTTTCCAACAAGTTGGGCTCTATTGATTGTAATTTTGTCAATCATTGGGTGTGGACTCCCGTGTCTCACACTAATAAACTTGCTTCTTCTGTTTATCACTTCCTGAATCATAATCACAATTGGGTTGATGATTGGGTGGGTTGGAAAAAGCTCTGGGATTTGAATGTGGCTCCTCGAGTTAAGCATTTTATTTGGCTTGTTTTTAAAGGTAGACTCTCTACTTTTGAATACCTCTATTCCATTGGCTTAGGCCCTTGTTCTTCTTGTGCTTTGTGCGGGCTGGATTTTGAAATGATTGAACACCTATTTGTCCTTTGTCCTAGGGCTAATGAGGTTTGGGGTATGGTTAGTCAAAGAGTTGGTGTTTCTATCAACTTTCTTGATGGTTTTCGTCCTGGCTCTTGGCTAACCAATGGTGGTTTTTCCATCTTCATTAAATAGGTTATTGTTACGACAACTTGGTTCATCTGAAAGTGCAGATGTGACAAAATCTTCAGAAGTATCAATATGAATTCTAATGTTGTAGCTTGCAGGGCTCTATCTCATGTTATGGATTATAATTGCTCTTCTGGCAATTTGGATGGAAAGAGGCTTCTTCTGAAAAACTTTTCCAATGATAATGGTTCATTCCTCTTCATTTCCAATCATTGGAATGCGGCTACTGAGGTAAGTGGCGCAGGTTTCTTTTGCTCTAATCCTAATTATAATATCTCCTTTGCAGGTTCCTGTTCCACCCTTGCTATGAATGCTGTGAATGCTGAACTTCTTGCCTTGGAAGTTGCTATCGAGTGCATTGTTCAAATGAATATCCAGATTCAGCACATTTTCATCACCAATGATGAGGCCTTTAAAGTTATTAACCGCTTGCAATCTTGCGATGGTTCTCCAAATTTAGAGCTTATCCTAAATTTAGTTGCTAACCCTCATGTCAATCTCATTCCTTGGACTTAGGCTATGCTACTTGTAATCTGGCTGCTCATGGTGTCAACTTGCATTGTCTTAATCTCTTCCTTCTTGGTCGTGAGCTCCCGTTTTTTATTATGAACTATTTTAGGATGGCTGGTTTTGATTTTTAGTTTTTTGTCATCGTTCTTTTGTATTTTGTTTTCTATCTTTGTAACTTTTTTTCTTCTTCAATAATAGCTTTTGAGCTTTTTTATTAAAAAAAAAACATACACTGGATTCTAGGTGTGTTGATGAGCAACTCTCAGTCTATAATGCTGACAACCCAAAATACCACCCAGTAATCCAAACTATCAAGGTTTAAACACTGAGATTTAAGCATTAACACTAACCTGAGAACCACGACAAAACATAAGTATCACTGCTAGACTAAACAACTAGCCATACATCAACACAATCAAAACAATACTGAGTGATGATTATGGGAAAGGTATCATGGTCTACATGTGCATTGACAAAAGTCCAAGAGAACATACAAGGCAACATGTACAAGCTCAAGGAGGATCTTACATGGAGGAGAAGGACTCTAATACTAATCAAAGCTTCAAACACTTCAAGAGTTATTAACACCACCCCAAAAAAGACAACAATAAAGGAGAATAAGAACAAGACTCTCTTGACGAAAGCTTTGAGAGATAGTGTGGCTACATCTCTGGGTTATCCCACCCACAAGGTTTTATGGGAAAATGCAAAAGAAAAAGCGGGATGGATTTAACATCTAAAGCTTATAATATCAAATATCAAACTAATGGTGTGGGCCACAGTAACCATGGCGAGAAAATATTTAATTTGGCCACGAATCTATTAAATTTAAACTATAACATAAAATAGTTGCTACATTATTTTTACTGTGGCAAGTAAGTTAAACTTTTAGCGACAAAGTTCTTATGTTACAACTGAAATTAATTTTGTCATATATATACCATTATAATGTATGTAGAACAATCAATTATTTGCTAGCATATTGTTATTTTCATGGCAAAATATTCTAAACTTTAGACATGAGATAATAAAAGTTGTAGCAAAATATATTGTTTCTTAGCTTCAAAAGTTATAAAATATGTTTCTAACTTTTAGTAATGCCATTTCTCACTACGATATCTATTTTTGAAGCTAAATAGTTTAGCTACAAGAAATTTGTACTTTTACACAATTTCTTCAATAGTTGTGAATGTATAATATTGTAGTGACATTTAACACAGACAACATTTTAAATTTAGTATTGCAATACTCTTCCTACATAATAAGGTTTTGGGTTTTTTTTTAAGCAAATAGATATAATGTAAGAATTGATTTTATTAATTCAATACTGATTAGAAATCAGAACTTTTGATAGTTGGATTTAATTAAATTAAAAGAATCAAATATAAAAGCCATTGCTTCAATGTAAAATATTTGCAACAAAATTTTAATTGCATATAGTTTATAGCATAAGTCAGAACAAATTAGACATATTTTTGGACTGTGTAGAGGGTGGAATTGGTTCAACCAATATCCTATCATGATTCATAAGAAATGCTCATATTAATTTCTTTAAAATTGAGTCTTTAAAAATATTTATCCTAATTAAATGTAATGAAGTTTCTAATTTTTTTGGTTGAAATAGATCATATTTAATGAAAATATATATTTAAAAAAGTGACCAAGAAATATAGCTCTTTATCACTCTCGCTTACTCTTTCTCACTCACTTACTCGCTGTCATTGATTCTGAGTTGGAAAAACAAAGCTCTCATCCCATCTTTCAATGGTGTACTTAGTGATTTAGAGCCATCCACCTCGCCATCATCGACTCATGAGAAGTATGGCTCCAATTCTCCTGTTGTTTATCATTTGATTTATTGTCTCTTATCACAGTGGTGATTCACTCCTCAAAATATCTGATTTTTAGTAGAATTCCATTTGTTCTAAGCTTCAATTGTTGTTTTGGAGCCTTTTCCTCTGGTCTTTAGGAGAATGGTTCTAAATTTGTTGGGGGATTAATCTTATCTTCTTGTTTTATCATTGAATGAATCCCCGTCGTTTTCTCAAATGTAGATTTTATCAACTACCAAGATGTATTTTGTGGGAATTTAGCTTTTCCAGTGACTTCTCTGTGTTTTGAACTTGAGTTTTTCTTTAATAGTGGATTGTTGAAGAGCTTATAGATCTAGTTCGCAATTTATTGTACATGTTACATTTATCTACAATTATATATATATATATATATATTATTCATGACCACATCATCCCTAGTTTAACACTAGTTTGACTATTCATCCTTGGCCCAATGCCTGCCTGGTTCCCCCACGCTATATATTATTCTGGGGGGAGTTTTAAACATTGGTAATTTGTATACATTTAGCTATGGGATATATATGTATATATATAATCAATTTTAGCTACAAAAGGTATGCTCATTAGAAATTAAATTTTAAAATTATTATTTACTTTATATATAATATTTGTAATTGTATATTAATATTAACCACTATTTTATTAATGTGGCTTGTATCTAAGCTATAAAGTCGTTATTGCTATAAGTAATTAATATCTGTAGCTAAATAAGTTATTTTACTATAATTTTTTTTGCATGGTTACAAAATAGTAGTTAAAAGATTGGTTATTACTACATTGTTAATGTATCAAACAAGAATGATGCATTTGCTATGAATGAACAATTTTCGTAAAAAGAATTAATCCAATCAATATATAAACAACTACATGATCTTTTTTTGTAGCTATCATAATATTTTAGCTACAAAAATAATTTTTTTCTGCAATGAAATTGTAGTAGTAAGTGTAGAATGTTGTAGTGATATAGTTACATTATTAAAATATTTTGTATGAAAATTTAGAATTTGTCTGAATAATTATAGCATTTTTATTTATGTAGTATG